>NC_083490.1:19476171-19611501 GCF_905332965.1 Bombus pascuorum | reverse complement strand
CAACCCCACCTAACCCCAACCTAACCCCAACCTAACCCCAACCTAACCCCAACCTAACCCCAACCTAACCCCAACCTAACCCCAACCTAACCCCAACCTAACCCCAACCTAACCCAACCTAACCCCAACCTAACCCAACCTAACCCCAACCTAACCCCAACCTAACCCCAACCTAACCCCAACCTAACCCCAACCTAACCCCAACCTAACCCCAACCTAACCCCAACCTAACCCAACCTAACCCCAACCTAACCCCAACCTAACCCCAACCTAACCCCAACCTAACCCCAACCCAACCCCCACCCAACCCCAACCTAACCCCAACCTAACCCCAACCTAACCCCAACCTAACCCCAACCTAACCCCAACCTAACCCCAACCTAACCCCAACCTAACCCCAACCTAACCCCAACCTAACCCCAACCTAACCCCAACCTAACCCCACCTAACCCCAACCTAACCCCAACCTAACCCCAACCTAACCCCAACCTAACCCCAACCTAACCCCAACCTAACCCCAACCTAACCCCAACCTAACCCCAACCTAACCCCAACCTAACCCCAACCTAACCCCAACCTAACCCCAACCTAACCCCAACCTAACCCCAACCTAACCCCAACCTAACCCCAACCTAACCCCAACCTAACCCCAACCTAACCCCAACCTAACCCCAACCTAACCCCAACCTAACCCCAACCTAACCCAACCTAACCCCAACCTAACCCCAACCTAACCCCAACCTAACCCCAACCTAACCCCAACCTAACCCCAACCTAACCCCAACCTAACCCCAACCTAACCCCAACCTAACCCCAACCTAACCCCAACCTAACCCCAACCTAACCCCAACCTAACCCCAACCTAACCCCAACCTAACCCCAACCTAACCCCAACCTAACCCCAACCTAACCCCAACCTAACCCCAACCTAACCCCAACCTAACCCCAACCTAACCCCAACCTAACCCCAACCTAACCCCAACCTAACCCCAACCTAACCCCAACCTAACCCCAACCTAACCCCAACCTAACCCCAACCTAACCCCAACCTAACCCCAACCTAACCCCAACCTAACCCCAACCTAACCCCAACCTAACCCCAACCTAACCCCAACCTAACCCCAACCTAACCCCAACCTAACCCCAACCTAACCCCAACCTAACCCCAACCTAACCCCAACCTAACCCCAACCTAACCCCAACCTAACCCCAACCTAACCCCAACCTAACCCCAACCTAACCCCAACCTAACCCCAACCTAACCCCAACCTAACCCCAACCTAACCCCAACCTAACCCCAACCTAACCCCAACCTAACCCCAACCTAACCCCAACCTAACCCCAACCTAACCCCAACCTAACCCCAACCTAACCCCAACCTAACCCCAACCTAACCCCAACCTAACCCCAACCTAACCCCAACCTAACCCCAACCTAACCCCAACCTAACCCCCAACCTAACCCCAACCTAACCCCAACCTAACCCCAACCTAACCCCAACCTAACCCCAACCTAACCCCAACCTAACCCCAACCTAACCCCAACCTAACCCCAACCTAACCCCAACCTAACCCCAACCTAACCCCAACCTAACCCCAACCTAACCCCAACCTAACCCCAACCTAACCCCAACCTAACCCCAACCTAACCCCAACCTAACCCCAACCTAACCCCAACCTAACCCCAACCTAACCCCAACCTAACCCCAACCTAACCCCAACCTAACCCCAACCTAACCCCAACCTAACCCCAACCTAACCCCAACCTAACCCCAACCTAACCCCAACCTAACCCCAACCTAACCCCAACCTAACCCCAACCTAACCCCAACCTAACCCCAACCTAACCCCAACCTAACCCCAACCTAACCCCAACCTAACCCCAACCTAACCCCAACCTAACCCCAACCTAACCCCAACCTAACCCCAACCTAACCCCAACCTAACCCCAACCTAACCCCAACCTAACCCCAACCTAACCCCAACCTAACCCCAACCTAACCCCAACCTAACCCCAACCTAACCCCAACCTAACCCCAACCTAACCCCAACCTAACCCCAACCTAACCCCAACCTAACCCCAACCTAACCCCAACCTAACCCCAACCTAACCCCAACCTAACCCCAACCTAACCCCAACCTAACCCCAACCTAACCCCAACCTAACCCCAACCTAACCCCAACCTAACCCCAACCTAACCCCAACCTAACCCCAACCTAACCCCAACCTAACCCCAACCTAACCCCAACCTAACCCCAACCTAACCCCAACCTAACCCCAACCTAACCCCAACCTAACCCCAACCTAACCCCAACCTAACCCCAACCTAACCCCAACCTAACCCCAACCTAACCCCAACCTAACCCCAACCTAACCCCAACCTAACCCCAACCTAACCCCAACCTAACCCCAACCTAACCCCACCCTAACCCCAACCTAACCCCAACCTAACCCCAACCTAACCCCAACCTAACCCCAACCTAACCCCAACCTAACCCCAACCTAACCCCAACCTAACCCCAACCTAACCCCAACCTAACCCCAACCTAACCCCAACCTAACCCCAACCTAACCCCAACCAACCTAACCCCAACCTAACCCCAACCTAACCCCAACCTAACCCCAACCTAACCCCAACCCAACCCCAACCTAACCCCAACCCAACCCCAACCTAACCCCAACCTAACCCCAACCTAACCCCAACCCAACCCCAACCTAACCCCAACCTAACCCCAACCTAACCCCAACCTAACCCCAACCTAACCCCAACCTAACCCCAACCTAACCCCAACCTAACCCCAACCTAACCCCAACCTAACCCCAACCTAACCCCAACCTAACCCCAACCTAACCCCAACCTAACCCCAACCTAACCCCAACCTAACCCCAACCTAACCCCAACCTAACCCCAACCTAACCCCAACCTAACCCCAACCTAACCCCAACCTAACCCCAACCTAACCCCAACCCCAACCTAACCCCAACCTAACCCCAACCTAACCCCAACCTAACCCCAACCTAACCCCAACCTAACCCCAACCTAACCCCAACCTAACCCCAACCTAACCCCAACCTAACCCCAACCTAACCCCAACCTAACCCCAACCTAACCCCAACCTAACCCCAACCTAACCCCAACCTAACCCCAACCTAACCCCAACCTAACCCCAACCTAACCCCAACCTAACCCCAACCTAACCCCAACCTAACCCCAACCTAACCCCAACCTAACCCCAACCTAACCCCAACCTAACCCCAACCTAACCCCAACCTAACCCCAACCCCAACCTAACCCCAACCTAACCCCAACCTAACCCCAACCTAACCCCAACCTAACCCCAACCTAACCCCAACCTAACCCCAACCTAACCCCAACCTAACCCCAACCTAACCCCAACCTAACCCCAACCTAACCCCAACCTAACCCCAACCTAACCCCAACCTAACCCCAACCTAACCCCAACCTAACCCCAACCTAACCCCAACCTAACCCCAACCTAACCCCAACCTAACCCCAACCTCACCCCAACCTAACCCCAACCTAACCCCAACCTAACCCCAACCTAACCCCAACCTAACCCCAACCTAACCCCAACCTAACCCCAACCTAACCCCAACCTAACCCCAACCTAACCCAACCTAACCCCACCTAACCCCAACCTAACCCCAACCTAACCCCAACCTAACCCCCAACCTAACCCCAACCTAACCCCAACCTAACCCCAACCTAACCCCAACCTAACCCCACCAACCCCAACCTAACCCCAACCTAACCCCAACCTAACCCCAACCTAACCCCAACCTAACCCCAACCTAACCCCAACCTAACCCCAACCTAACCCCAACCTAACCCCAACCTAACCCCAACCTAACCCCAACCTAACCCCAACCTAACCCCAACCTAACCCCAACCTAACCCCAACCTAACCCCAACCTAACCCCAACCTAACCCCAACCTAACCCCAACCTAACCCCAACCTAACCCCAACCAACCCCAACCTAACCCCAACCTAACCCCAACCTAACCCCAACCTAACCCCAACCTAACCCAACCTAACCCCAACCTAACCCCAACCTAACCCCAACCTAACCCCAACCTACCCCACCCCAACCCCACCTAACCCCAACCTAACCCCAACCTAACCCCAACCTAACCCCAACCTAACCCCAACCTAACCCCAACCTAACCCCAACCTAACCCCAACCTAACCCCAACCTAACCCCAACCTAACCCCAACCTAACCCCAACCTAACCCCAACCTAACCCCAACCTAACCCCAACCTAACCCAACCTAACCCCAACCTAACCCCAACCTAACCCCAACCTAACCCAACCTAACCCCAACCTAACCCCAACCTAACCCCAACCTAACCCCAACCTAACCCCAACCTAACCCCAACCTAACCCCAACCTAACCCCAACCTAACCCCAACCTAACCCCAACCTAACCCCAACCTAACCCCAACCTAACCCCAACCTAACCCCAACCTAACCCCAACCTAACCCCAACCTAACCCCAACCTAACCCCAACCTAACCCCAACCTAACCCCAACCTAACCCCAACCTAACCCCAACCTAACCCCAACCTAACCCCAACCTAACCCCAACCTAACCCCAACCTAACCCCAACCTAACCCCAACCTAACCCCAACCTAACCCCAACCTAACCCCAACCTAACCCCAACCTAACCCCAACCTAACCCCAACCTAACCCCAACCTAACCCCAACCTAACCCCAACCTAACCCCAACCTAACCCCAACCTAACCCCAACCTAACCCCAACCTAACCCCAACCTAACCCCAACCTAACCCCAACCTAACCCCAACCTAACCCCAACCTAACCCCAACCTAACCCCAACCTAACCCCAACCTAACCCCAACCTAACCCCAACCTAACCCCAACCTAACCCCAACCTAACCCCAACCTAACCCCAACCTAACCCCAACCTAACCCCAACCTAACCCCAACCTAACCCCAACCTAACCCCAACCTAACCCCAACCTAACCCCAACCTAACCCCAACCTAACCCCAACCTAACCCCAACCTAACCCCAACCTAACCCCAACCTAACCCCAACCTAACCCCAACCTAACCCCAACCTAACCCCAACCTAACCCCAACCTAACCCCAACCTAACCCCAACCTAACCCCAACCTAACCCCAACCTAACCCCAACCTAACCCCAACCTAACCCCAACCTAACCCCAACCTAACCCCAACCTAACCCCAACCTAACCCCAACCTAACCCCAACCTAACCCCAACCTAACCCCAACCTAACCCCAACCTAACCCCAACCTAACCCCAACCTAACCCCAACCTAACCCCAACCTAACCCCAACCTAACCCCAACCTAACCCCAACCTAACCCCAACCTAACCCCAACCTAACCCCAACCTAACCCCAACCTAACCCCAACCTAACCCCAACCTAACCCCAACCTAACCCCAACCTAACCCCAACCTAACCCCAACCTAACCCCAACCTAACCCCAACCTAACCCCAACCTAACCCCAACCTAACCCCAACCTAACCCCAACCTAACCCCAACCTAACCCCAACCTAACCCCAACCTAACCCCAACCTAACCTAACCCCAACCTAACCCCAACCTAACCCCAACCTAACCCCAACCTAACCCCAACCTAACCCCAACCTAACCCCAACCTAACCCCAACCTAACCCCAACCTAACCCCAACCTAACCCCAACCTAACCCCAACCTAACCCCAACCTAACCCCAACCTAACCCCAACCTAACCCCAACCTAACCCCAACCTAACCCCAACCTAACCCCAACCTAACCCCAACCTAACCCCAACCTAACCCCAACCTAACCCCAACCTAACCCCAACCTAACCCCAACCTAACCCCAACCTAACCCCAACCTAACCCCAACCTAACCCCAACCTAACCCCAACCTTTTTTTTTTTTTTTTTTTTTCGTGGGGAAATCCTCATGGACACCCTTCCCCCAATGGGGGTCGGGTAGTGTCGGACTCTTACCGACTAAAACCACCACGTGGCTGCTCGTACGCACAGGGAAGAAGAGGGCCCAGGGGTATCACGGTTGAAAATCTCCTGTAAGCCCTCCTCTCATCGTCTTCCCTCCTAGTGCGGAGGGGATGCTTCGCTGTGACCCCCGGGGCAGCCAACCCCGAGGTCATATTCCTCTTCTTGTTTCCTGATCCGTTGGGGGAGATGGCGGCCTCCCCCCGTTGCGCCCACTTCTCTCGCGTCGTATCCTTGCCGGGTGCTCGGCTCGGACCCTGAGCCGCTCCGCCCGCTCCTTCGCGAGCATGATTTGCTCGCAAAAGTCCCTCACTGCCTCGTAGTCGGACCGGCTACGTAGCAGCGCCTCCACGATCCTCCTCGGGGACAGGTCGTCCCCGATCTTCACCGTCAGGGTGTGTCTCTGCATGGCCCACGCGGGGCAGTGCTGCAGAGTGTGCTGGGCGTTGTCCTCCGCCTCCCCGCAGTGGTGACAGATGTTGGTCACCTCCTTCCGAATCTTCTTCAGGAACTCCCCGAACACTCCGTGCCCGGTGAGCACCTGGGTCAGCCTGTAGGTCAGCGGAACGCCCCGCGCTTCCTTCCACCTGTCCCAGACGGGCAGGACCGCGTCTACCGCGCGGTGGGACGTCTTCCTCGCCTCCTTCTCCAGTAGGAGCCGCCATCTCTCCCATGTCTCCTCTTCTATCTCCTTCCTCACCTGCGGAGGGTCTTCGTCACGATCACCGTCCCTGACTCTCGTGGCTCCGTACACCTTTTGAAGGGCCAGGGCTTGCAACGCGTATGGAGGGGATGCCGCCAGGACGGTCGCGGACGCGTGCGACACCGTCCTGTACCCTCTCGCTATCCTCAGAGCGGTGGTGCGTTGAACCGCCCGCAGGAGTGTCTGACTTCGCCTGCTCGCGGCCAGATCCCTCGCCCAGATGGGCGCACCGTACATCGCTCGGGCTCTGACCACCCCGTCGTACAGCCTGCGCACCGCTCTCCCGGCGCCTCCGATGTTCGGGAGGATGCCGCATAGGGCGTTGGCCGCTGCCGCCACCTTTGGGGCGAGGCTCTCGAAGTGGGGCTCGAACGACCATTGGTCGTCGATGATGAGGCCCAGGTACCTCAGTTGGCTCCCCACCCGGACCCCTACCCCGTCCACGTCGATCGTCAGTCCATCCGGGGGCGGTCCTCTGCGTCTTCCGTCGTAGAACCCGAGCGCCTCCGTCTTGGCCGGAGCGACCTTCAGCCCCAGTTCTCCGATGGCCCTCGCCGCTCGCCGGGTGGCCTCCGTGGCAGCCTCCGCCGTCTCGTACCACCAGCGCCCTCCTGCCACGACCAGGGTGTCGTCCGCGTAGCAAATCAGTCCCGTGCTTCCGGGCATCGGGGTGCGGAGCACGTAGTCGTAGGCGGTTATCCACAGCATCGGTCCCAGGACCGAGCCCTGCGGCACTCCGCGCTCCACCGCTCTTCTCTCCTCTCCCTCCGTGGATCTGTACGTTATCCACCTCTCCCGGAGGTATGCCCCGATTATCCTCCGGAGGTACCCCGGAACCTCGAAGAATCGCAGGGCCTCTCTGATCTTGCTCCACGGGATCGAGTTGAAGGCGTTGGTGATGTCCAGGGAGACCGCTATCGCGATCCCTTCTCGAGCCACCACTCTCTCCACCCCCTCTCTCAATCTGCGGATCGCGTCGATGGTGGACCTCCCGCGACGGAACCCGAACTGGTTGTCGTGCCAGCCTGGTACCCTGGACTCCATGTGCGCCCCCAGACGGGAGGCGATTACTCTCTCGAAGAGCTTGCCCACCTCGTCCAGGAGGCATATCGGCCTGTACGCCGATGGGGACTCCGGCGGTCGACCCTCCTTCCTCAGCAGCACCAGCCTCGCCACCTTCCACGCCCGGGGGTATGCGCCTTCCCTCAGGCACCTGTTGTACAGATGCAGCAGGCGGGGGGCCATGATGTCCATGGTCTCCGCCCACACCCGCCCGGGGATTCCGTCCGGCCCCGGCGCCACGTCCTTGGCAGCCATCTTCTTGGTGGCTGCTTCCAGTTCCTCCCTCGTTATGTGCGCTCCGGGTTGAACCATCGCCGGTCCGCCGCCGCCGCTCCGAGTGCATCCCCTCTCCTCTGGAGGGGCCTGTTCCGTATCCTCCTGGCGCCTCGGGGAGTCTTCCTCCTCTTCGCCTCCTTCTTCTTCCGGTCGTGGGAACAGCGTGTCGATCACCCGTGCTAGTAGTTCCCGATCCATGTTCTCGGTTATCGGGGGAGCCGCCGGCCTGAGTTTCTTCAGCACCGTCTTGTACGGTCTTCCCCATGGATCGGATTCCACGGATTCCAACAGCCGTTTCCACGACGCCTCTTTCGCTTCCTTTATGGCCCTTTGCAGGGCCATTCTGGCTTCTCTGTGGGCCCTGTACCTCTCGAGGATCTCCTCTTCGTTGCGGTTCCGCCCTCTTCTTCTCGCCCTGGCGAGCAGCCTGCGGGCTCTGTGGCAGTCGTCTCGCAGGTCCGCGATCTCCCGCGACCACCAGTAGACGCTGCTGTTGTCGCGCCTAGACCCGGCGCTGGTTCGCGGCATGGAGGCGTCGCAGGCTCTCCTCATCCATTCTCCCAATTCCTGCGCCTCCCCGTCCACGTTGCCTCGGTTCTTGTTCCTCTTCGCGTCCCAGCACCAAGCCGCTACGGTGGCCGTTGCCCGAAGCATGTCCCCGTCCCTCTCCTTCAGTTTCCATCGGCGAGGAGGGGGCAGCCCCGGGCGGCTCGATGTCCTTCCCTCGACGTTGTTGTTGTTGTCGCCGCTCGTGCTTCTCTTGGCGGGTTCGATGTCCATTAGCACGTAGAGGTGGTCCGCTAGCGTTTCCATCTCTACGGCCACCCGCCAGTTCCTTATTCTGGGGTGGAGCCTCTGCGTCGCCCACGTCAGATCTATGACCGACGCTCCTCTCCGCCCCACGTATGTGGACTCCGAGCCTCTGTTGACCAGCACGAGACCGAGACCCGCGGCCCAGTCCGCCAGTTCTCTGCCTCTCGTGGTGGTTCTGTCGTTGCCCCACGTCGTGGAGTGGGCGTTGAAGTCCCCCAGTACGAGCACCTGTCGGGGGAGAAGCCTCCTTACGCACTCTCCCATCTCGTCCAGTAGGTCCTCGAACGCCCGGATGTCGCAGTTGGGAGAGATGTATACCCCCACCACCACGAGGTCCGTCCATTCGACCGCCACGAACCCGTTGCCTCTTTCCGCGACTCGCCCGGAGACTCCCGAGGTACACGGCCAAGTGATGGCGACCCATCCGCTTAGATCTCCCGCCCATTGGGGGGATGCGGGGATGTTGTACGGCTCCGCCACCACCGCCACGTCGGTCCCGCTCTCCCGGATGGACTGGTAGAGCAGGTCCTGGGCCCTTCCGGCTCTGCCCAAGTTACACTGGAGGACCCGGAATTTACTCGGTCACCTCCATGGCCTCCCCCGGGCCACTCACTCCGATGGTGCTATCCTTCCCTCCGACTGGTGGGTTGCTCGACAGGCTGGCCTGCTCCGCGGCTCCGGTGACGCCCTTGCTCGTGGTTGTCGCCGTGGCCTCTGCTGCCTTGGCCATCGCCGTTCTCCGCGCCCTTCTCCTTCCGGATGGTCCTACCTCCGGTGGTTTGCACGCCGCGCTTCCCATCCTGTGTTTTGACGGGGCTCCTTTTGCCTCGCAGATGGGGCATCTCGGCGATGCGGCCGTGCAGTTCCTCGCCCTGTGCCCCTCTTCTCCGCACCGGAAACACAGGTGGGTTCTTCTCACCGGGGAGACGCACATCGCCGCCATGTGGCCCACCTCAAGGCATCGGAAACACTGGAGCGGTCTCCTGGGGAGTGCGATCACCTTTGCCCTGGTCCACCCCAGTGTGACCCTCCCCGCTTGAGCCAGTTTACGGGCTCCGGCCACGGGGCACTTGGCGTAGAATATCCCCATGCCGCTTCTAGATGTTCCGGCGCTCCATGCTCTGACGTCGCGGGGCTGGCAGTCCGCCGCCCTGGACAGCTCCTCCAGCAGTTCCTCCTCGTTAAGGGATATGTCGACCCCCACCAATTTGATCTCGGCCGTCGGTACCGGGACTGATACTCTGACGGTGGAGGGGTCCAATACCCCGGCTAATCGCGACGCCAACTGCGTGGCCTTGCTCATGCCGGCGTCGTCCGGGATATTGATCACCATGGCCCCGGTCGCCGCCTTTCTCGTTCGGACGTACTCCAGTCCGCATTTCTGGAGGGTCTTGTCCCGTCTCGCCTCCGCCAGGATCTCCTCGTACGTCTTCGGAGCCCCGTCCCTCAGCGTGAGCGTTACCGCCGATGACGTTGGGGGGGGTCGGAGTGCTGGCCGCACGACCGCCGATCCCGCCCTGCCCGCCACCGTCGCGTACGTCCGTTTCGCCGGTTGGGCTCCTGTCTTCTTCTCTCCGTTTCTTTCTCTCCTCCTTTCCCCTCCACCTAATGCGGCGGGGGTCGTCCTTGGCGGTTGCCCGGCTGGTCCCACCGCCGATCTCGCCCTGCTAGTTTGTGGCGCGATGGGGAGGGGGGCGCCGTGGCCCGCTTCTTTCCTCCTCTGTTCCCTGGCCTTCCGTCTCGCATTCCGCGAGACCATGGTCCTCCATTCCCCGTCCGTCTCCTGTCCCTGTCCCTCTTGCTGTTGAGAGGGTTGGGAGGATTGCGGGGGTTGTTGGGGAGGCTTCGGGCTCGCCGTCCGCGGCATCGTCGTCCGCTCTTTGTCGCCGCTGTTGTTCCCTCCTGTCGCTTGTCTCAGCAGGCCCGTTCCCCTGAGGGCTTCCCTGAGCTCTTCCCTCAGGGTCCCCAACAGGGATGGGCCGAGGCTGCTTATCGACTTCTTTAGCATCTCTATTTCTGCTCCGATGTCGTCCTTGGCCCTCCCGCTGCTCCGGGGAGCCTGCGCCTCCGTCGGGGACGGCGCCGCTGTCTCGGCCGTGCCTTTCAGGAACCTGTCTATCCTTTGTTCCAACTCCTCGTTCCTCCTCTTCAGGCTTTCCACCTCTCTTTCCAGCGCCTCCCTCTTCTTCCTTTCTTCCAGGAAGTCTGGCACCCGGGAGGTGGTTGTTTGGTGGGACCATGCCGCGACGGTGTACTCGACCGCGTCCTTGAGGGTTTTGACGTACGTCCCCTTGAGGTTGGAGGACGTCGCCGCCACCTTCAGGACCTCGGCCTGATGTCGCCGTACTTCGGCGTCCACGTCTCTCGGTGAGGACCCTTGGATAACGTTCCTCATTCGGTCCGACACCTCTGGAGTCACTTTCGTTATTTTTCTCTTCTTGCCCCTCCAGGTGACCGAGGCCATTGACTCCTCGTCCTCCGATCTGCCTTCCGAGGTCGACTCCTTTCTCATCTGAGACGGCTCTATCGAGCCGTCTATGGACCTGTGCCCATCTTGCGCTTTCACTTTGTCCCTGACGTTCTTGGGGATTTTGAACGTCTGGAACATGTTGCCGTTGTGCTCCGCTGCGGTTGGAAGCGGGGTTGACGGGACCGCGAGCGGGGCGTGCGACGGCGTCGGTGTCGGTTTCCCTCCCCGGCTGTTGCTTCTTCTCCTGTCCTCGGGTCCCGCCCTCTCCGCTTTTCTCTCCCCGCTTCTTCCGCGGTTCTTTGCCGCTTCGATGTTGTTCGCTTTTGTCCTTGCGGGAGGCCCACCCTCGCGGGTCTCCTCCATCGCGACGTCTTCCATTTCTTCACCGGACGCGTTTACGCGTATGGGGGCCCGGTGGCCCACCCCCACACGGCCACGGTCGCTAGCTAACGACGCAGTGGGGCCCGCTTGACCACCCACTCCTGCGCCGGTACTGGGGTATCCCTCCCCTGCACCGTAAACGTCGATTTCTTGGTTATCCTGCATATCCATATCCATATTTTTTCTTTCTTCTTCTTCCTCCTTCCTCCTTCCTTCTTCATCAGGTGCATGGTTGACGAGCCATGCCCTCGTTTGCTTTGCCACTCACTCTTTCGCACCCTACCCCGGTCGGGACCGATGCAGGATGACGGGGAGCCCCACGTGAAGGTGAGGTGAGTGGTCTTGACAGATATGGGCCCACCAACTTCTCCGAAGTTCTCCGCACCGGATCAGCGATCTGACGGGCGCCACAGCGCCGACCAGCCGCCACCCGACTATAGGTGAACATCAGATACATCGGGGTTTCTCAGGGCATGATGCTACGCACTGAGAACCCATACCCGCCTCGTGCTCCCCAACCTAACCCCAACCTAACCCCAACCTAACCCCAATCCACAAAGTAGTGGAGGGTTGCAAACGATTCTACGTTATTGGAAATCGTTGGATAGCCTTCCACAACGTTGTGGAGGTTTGGAGAACCATTCTTCGTTATTGGAAATCGTTGCATAGCCTTCCACAACGTTGTGGAGGGTTGGAAAACGATTCTACGTTATTGGAAATCGTTGGAGAGCCTTCCTCAACATTGTGGAAGGTTGGAAAAGCTGTCTACTTGATTGGAAATGGTTGTATAGCCTTCCACAACGTTCTGGAGGTTTGGAAAACCATTCTACGTAATAGGAAATCGGTGGACAGCCTTCGTCAACGTTGTGGAGGGTTGGAAAAGCATTCTACGTTATTGGAACTCGATGCATAGCCTTCCACAAGGTTGTGGAGGGTTGGAAAATCATTCTACGTTATTCGAAATCGTTGCATAGCCTTCCACAACGTTGTGGAGGGTTGGAAAACTGTTCTACGTTATTGGAAATCGTTGGATAGCAATCCACAACGTAGTGGAGGGTTGGAAAACGATTCTACGTTATTGGAACTCGATGCAAAGCCTTCCACAAGGTTGTGGATGGTTGGAAAATCATTCTACGTGATTAAAAATCGTTCGAGAGCCTTCCACAAGTGTGAGGAGAGATGGAAAACGATTCTATGTGATAGGAAATCGTTGGAGTGCCTTCCCCAACGTTGTGGATTTATCGAAAACCATTCTACGTTATTGGAACTCGTTGCATAGCCGTCCACAATGTTGTGGAGCGTTGGAAAATCATTCTACGTGATTGGAAATCGTTCGAGAGCCTTCCACAACGTTCAGGAGGGTTGGAAAACGATTCTACGTTATTGGCAATCGTTGGATAGCCTTCCACAACGTTGTGGAGGGTTGGAAAACCTTTCTACATTATTGGGAATCGTTGGATAGCCTTCCACAACGTTGGGGAGTGTTGGAAAATCATTCTACGTGATTGGAAATCGGTGGAGAGTCTTCCACAACTTTGTGGAGGATTTGAAAGCCATTCTACGTTTTTGGAAATCGTTGTATAGCATTCCACAACGTTGTGGAGGTTTGGAAAGCCATTCATCGTTATTGGAAATCGTTGGATAGCCTTCCACAACGTTGTGGAGGGTTGGAAATCTGTTCTACGTTATTGGAAATCGTGGGATTGCCTTCCACAACGTTGTGGAGGTTTGGAAAACCATTCTACATTATTGGAAATCGTTGGACAGCCTTCGTCGACGTTGTGGAGAGTTGGAAAAGCATTCTGCGTTATTGGAACTCGATGCATAGCCTTCCACAAGGTTGTGGAGGGTTGGAAAATCATTCTCCGTGATTGGAAATCGTTGGAGCGCCTTCCACAATGTTGCGAAGTGTTGGAAAACGATTCTACGTTATTCGAAATCGGTGCATAGCGTTCCACAACGTTGTGGAGGGTTGGAAATCTGTTCTACGTTATTGGAAATCGTGGGATAGCCTTCCACAACGTTGTGGAGGTTTGGAAAACCATTCTTCGTTATTGGAAATCGTTGGATAGCCTTCCACAACGTTGTGGAGGTTTGGAAAACCATTCTACGTTTTTGGAAATCGTTGTATAGCCTTCCACAACGTTCTGGAGGTTTGGAAAACCATTCTACGTGATAGGAAATCGCTGGACAGCCTTCCACAACTTTGTGGAGGATTCGAAAGCCATTCTACGTTTTTGGAAATCGTTGTATAGCATTCCACAACGTTGTGGAGGTTTGGAAAGCCATTCATCGTTATTGGAAATCGTTGGATAGCCTTCCACAACGTTGTGGAGGTTTGGAAAACCATTCTACGTTTTTGGAAATCGTTGTATAGCCTTCCACAACGTTGTGGAGGTTTGGAAAACCATTCTACGTTATTGGAACTCGTTGCATAGCCGTCCACAATGTTGTGGAGGGTTGGAAAATCATTCTACGTGATTGGAAATCGTTCGAGAGCCTTCCACAACGTTGTGGAGGTTTGGAAAACCATTCTACGTTTTTGGAAATCGTTGTATAGCCTTCCACAACGTTCTGGAGGTTTGGAAAACCATTCTACGTGATAGGAAATCGCTGGACAGCCTTCGTCAACGTTGTGGAGGGTTGGAAAAGCATTCTACATTATTGCAAATCATTGGATAGCCTTCCACATCGCTGTCGAGGGTTGGAAAATCATTCTACGTGATTGGAAATCGGTGGAGAGCCTTCCACAACCTTGTGGAGGATTGCAAAACCATTCTACGTTTTTGGAAATCGTTGTATAGCCTTCCACAACGTTGTGGAGGTTTGGAAAACCATTCTACGTTATTGGAACTCGTTGCATAGCCGTCCACAATGTTGTGGAGGGTTGGAAAATCATTCTACGTGATTGGAAATCGTTCGAGAGCCTTCCACAACGTTGAGGAGGGTTGGAAAACCATTCTACGTTTTTGGAAATCGTTGGATAGCCTTCCACAACGTTGTGGAGTGTTGGAAAACCTTTCTACATTATTGGAAATCGTTGGACAGCCTTCGTCGACGTTGTGGAGAGTTGTAAAAGCATTCTGCGTTATTGGAACTCGGTGCATAGCCTTCCACAATGTTGTGGTGGGTTGGAAAATCATTCTACGTGATTAGAAATCGTTCGAGAGCCTTCCACAACTTTGTGGAGGATTGGAAAGCCATTCTACGTTTTTGGAAATCGTTGTATAGCCTTCTACAACGTTGTGGAGGTTTGGAAAACCATTCTTCGTTATTGGAAATCGTTGGATAGCCTTCCACAACGTTGTAGAGGTTTGGAAAATCATTCTACGTGATAGGAAATCGTTGGACAGCGTTCGTCAACGCTGTGGAGTGTTGGAAAAGCATTCTACGTTATTGTATATCGTTGGATAGCCTTCCACAATGTTGTGGTATGTTGGAAAATCATTCTACGTGATTGGAAACCGTTGGAGAGCCTTCCACAACGTTGTGGATTGTTGGACAACCATTCTACGTTACTGGAACTCGTTGCAAAGCCGTCCACAATTTTGTGGGAGGTTGGAAAATCATTCTACGTGATTGCAAATCGTTCGAGAGCCTTCCACAGCGTTCAGGAGGGTTGGAAAACGATTCTACGTTATTCGAAATCGTTTGATAGCCTTCCACAACGTTGTGGATGGTTGGAAAACCATTCTCCGTGATTGGAAATCGATGGAGAGCCTTCCACAACGTTGAGGCTGTTTGGAAAACCATTCTTCGTTATTGGAACTCGTTGCATAGCCGTCCACAATGTTGTGGAGGGTTGGAAAATCATTCTATGTGATAGGAAATCGTTGGACAGCCATCGTCAACGTTGTGGAGTGTTGGAAAAGCATTCTACGTTATTGTAAATCGTTGGATAGCCTTCCACAATGTTGTGGTATGTTGGAAAATCATTCTACGTGATTGGAAACCGTTGGAGAGCCTTCCACAACGTTGTGGATCGGGGGACAACCATTCTACGTTACTGGAACTCGTTGCATAGCCGTCCACAATGTTGTGGATGGTTGGAAAATCATTCTACGTGATTGGAAATCGTTCGAGAGCCTTCCACAACGTTCAGGAGGGTTGGAAAACGATTCTACGTTATTCGAAATCGTTGGATAGCCTTCCACAACGTTGAGGAGTGTTGGAAAATCATTCTCCGTGATTGGAAATCGTTGGATAGCCTTCCACAACGTTGTCGAGGGTTGGAAAACGATTCTACGTTATTGGAAATCGTTGGATGGCCTTCCACAACGTTGAGGAGTATTGGAAAATATTTCTACGTGATTGAAAATCGTTGGAGAGCCATGCACAACGTTGCGGAGGTTTGGAGAACCATTCTTCGTTATTGGAAATCGTTGGATAGCCTTCCACAACGTTGTGGAGGTTTGGAAAACCATTCTAAGTTTTTGGAAATCGTTGTATAGCCTTCCACAACGTTGTGGAGGTTTGGAAAACCATTCTACGTTATTGGAACTCGTTGCATAGCCGTCCACAATGTTGTGGAGGGTTGGAAAATCATTCTACGTGATTGGAAACCGTTGGAGAGCCTTCCACAACGTTGTGAATTGTTGGACAACCATTCTACGTTACTGGAACTCGTTGCATAGCCGTCCACAATGTTGTGGAGAGTTGGAAAATCATTCTACGTGATTGGAAACCGTTCGAGAGCCTTCCACAACGTTCAGGAGGGTTGGAAAACGATTCTACGTTATTGGAAATCGTTGGATTGCCTTCCACAACGTTGTAGAGGGTTGGAAAATCATTCTAAGTGATAGGAAATCGTTGGACAGACTTCGTCAACGTTGTGGAGCGCTGGAAAAGCATTCTACGTTATTGCAACACGTTGCATTGCCCTCCACAAGGTTGTGGAGTGTTGGAAAATCATTCTACGTGATTGAAAATCGTTCGCGAGCCTTCCACAACGTTGTGAATTGTTGGACAACCATTCTACGTTACTGGAACTCGTTGCATAGCCGTCCACAATGTTGTGGAGAGTTGGAAAATCATTCTACGTGATTGGAAATCGTTCGAGAGCCTTCCACAACGTTCAGGAGGGTTGGAAAACGATTCTACGTTATTGGAAATCGTTGGATTGCCTTCCACAACGTTGTAGAGGGTTGGAAAATCATTCTAAGTGATAGGAAATCGTTGGACAGCCTTCGTCAACGTTGTGGAGGGCTGGAAAAGCATTCTACGTTATTGCAACTCGTTGCATTGCCTTCCACAAGGTTGTGGAGTGTTGGAAAATCATTCTACGTGATTGAAAATCGTTCGCGAGCCTTCCACAACGTTGTGAATTGTTGGACAACCATTCTACGTTACTGGAACTCGTTGGATAGCCTTCCACAACGTTGTGGAGGTTTGGAAAACGATCCTACGTTATTGGAAATCGTTGGAGCGCCTTCCACAATGTTGCGAAGTGTTGGAAAACGATTCTACGTTATTCGAAATCGTTGCATAGCGTTCCACAACGTTGTGGAGGGTTGGAAATCTGTTCTACGTTATTGGAAATCGTGGGATTGCCTTCCACAACGTTCTGGAGGTTTGGAAAACCATTCTACGTGATAGGAAATCGCTGGACAGCCTTCGTCAACGTTGTGGAGGGTTGGAAAAGCATTCTACGTTATTGGAACTCGATGCATAACCTTCCACAAGGTTGTGGAGGGTTGGAAAATCATTCTACGTTATTCGAAATCGTTGCATAGCCTTCCACAACGTTGTGGAGGGTTGGAAAACTGTTCTACGTTATTGGAAATCGTTGGATAGCAATCCACAACGTAGTGGAGGGTTGGAAAACGATTCTACGTTATTGGAAATCGTTGGATAGCAATCCACAACATTGTGGAGGGTTGGAAAACCATTCTACATTATTGCAAATCATTGGATAGCCTTCCACATCGCTGTCGAGGGTTGGAAAATCATTCTACGTGATTGGAAATCGGTGGAGAGCCTTCCACAACCTTGTGGAGGATTGCAAAACCATTCTACGTTTTTGGAAATCGTTGTATAGCCTTCCACAACGTTGTGGGGGTTTGGAAAACCATTCTACGTGATAGGAAATCGTTGGAGCGCCTTCCACAACGTTCAGGAGGGTTGGAAAACAATTCTACGTTATTCGAAATCGTTGGATAGCCTTCCACAACGTTGTGGAGTGTCGGAAAACCTTTCTACATTATTGGAAATGGTTGGACAGCCTTCGTCGGCGTTGTGGAGAGTTGGAAAAGCATTCTGCGTTATTGGAACTCGATGCATAGCCTTCCACAAGGATGTGGAGGGTTGGAAAATCATTCTACATGATTAGAAATCGTTCGAGAGCCTTCCACAACTTTCAGGAGGGTTGGAAAACGATTCTACGTTATTGGAAATCGTTGGGGAGCCTTCCACTTCCTTCTGGAGGGTTGGAAAACCATTCTACGTTATTGGAAATCGTTGAATTGCCTTCCACATCGCTGTGGAGGGTTGGAAAATCATTTTACGTGATTGGAAATCGGTGGAGAGCCTTCCACAACTTTGTGGAGGATTGGAAAGCCATTCTACGTTTTTGGAAATCGTTGTATAGCCTTCTACAACGTTGTGGAGGTTTGGAAAACCATTCTTCGTTATTGGAAATCGTTGGATAGCCTTCCACAACGTTGTAGAGGTTTGGAAAATCATTCTACGTGATAGGAAATCGTTGGACAGCCTTCGTCAACGCTGTGGAGTGTTGGAAAAGCATTCTACGTTATTGTATATCGTTGGATAGCCTGCCACAATGTTGTGGTATGTTGGAAAATCATTCTACGTGATTGGAAACCGTTGGAGAGCCTTCCACAACGTTGAGGCTGTTTGGAAAACCATTCTTCGTTATTGGAACTCGTTGCATAGCCGTCCACAATGTTGTGGAGGGTTGGAAAATCATTCTATGTGATAGGAAATCGTTGGACAGCCATCGTCAACGTTGTGGAGTGTTGGAAAAGCATTCTACGTTATTGTAAATCGTTGGATAGCCTTCCACAATGTTGTGGTATGTTGGAAAATCATTCTACGTGATTGGAAACCGTTGGAGAGCCTTCCACAACGTTGTGGATCGGGGGACAACCATTCTACGTTACTGGAACTCGTTGCATAGCCGTCCACAATGTTGTGGATGGTTGGAAAATCATTCTACGTGATTGGAAATCGTTCGAGAGCCTTCCACAACGTTCAGGAGGGTTGGAAAACGATTCTACGATATTCGAAATCGTTGGATAGCCTTCCACAACGTTGAGGAGTGTTGGAAAATCATTCTCCGTGATTGGAAATCGTTGGAGCGCCTTCCACAACGTTGTCGAGGGTTGGAAAACGATTCTACGTTATTGGAAATCGTTGGATGACCTTCCACAACGTTGAGGAGTATTGGAAAATATTTCTACGTGATTGAAAATCGTTGGAGAGCCATGCACAACGTTGCGGAGGTTTGGAGAACCATTCTTCGTTATTGGAAATCGTTGGATAGCCTTCCACAACGTTGTGGAGGTTTGGAAAACGATCCTACGTTATTGGAAATCGTTGGAGAGCCTTCCTCAACATTGTGGAAGGTTGGAAAAGCATTCTACTTGATTGGAAATGGTTGGTGAGCCTTCCACAACGTGAGGAGCGTAGGAAAACCATTCTACGTCATTGAAAATCGTTGGATAGCCTTCCACAACGTAGTGGAGGGTTGGAAAACCATTCTACATTATTGGAAATCATTGGATAGCCTTCCACATCGCTGTCGAGGGTTGGAAAATCATTCTACGTGATTGGAAATCGGTGGATAGCCTTCCACAAGGTTGTGGAGGGTTGAAAAATCTTTCTACGTCATTGGAAATCGTTGGAGAGCCTTCCACGACGTTGTGGAGGGTTGGAAAACGATTCTACGTGATTGGAAATCGTTGGAGAGCCTTCCACAATGTTCAGGAGGGTTGGAAAACCATTCTCCATTATTGGCAATCGTTGGAGAGCCTTCCACAACTTTGTGGAGGTTTGGAAAACCATTCATCGTTATTGGAAATCGTTGGATAGCCTTCCACAACGTTGTGGAGGTTTGGAAAACCATTCTAAGTTTTTGGAAATCGTTGTATAGCCTTCCACAACGTTGTGGAGGTTTGGAAAACCATTCTACGTTATTGGAACTCGTTGCATAGCCGTCCACAATGTTGTGGAGGGTTGGAAAATCATTCTACGTGATTGGAAACCGTTGGAGAGCCTTCCACAACGTTGTGAATTGTTGGACAACCATTCTACGTTACTGGAACTCGTTGCATAGCCGTCCACAATGTTGTGGAGAGTTGGAAAATCATTCTACGTGATTGGAAATCGTTCGAGAGCCTTCCACAACGTTCAGGAGGGTTGGAAAACGATTCTACGTTATTCGAAATCGTTGGATAGCCTTCCACAACGTTATGGATGGTTGGAAAACTGTTCTACGTTATTGGAAATCGTTGGATAGCCTTCCACAACGTTGTGGAGGTTTGGAGAACCATTCTAAGTTATTGGAACTCGTTGGATAGCCTTCCACAACGTTGTGGAGGTTTGGAAAACCATTCTACGTTTTTGGAAATCGTTGTATAGCCTTCCACAACGTTGTGGATGGTTGGAAAACCATTCTCCGTGATAGGAAATCGTTGGACAGCCTTCGTCAACGCTGTGGAGTGTTGGAAAAGCATTCTACGTTATTGTGTATCGTTGGATAGCATTCCACAATGTTGTGGTATTTTGGAAAATCATTCTACGTTATTGGAACTCGATGCATAGCCTTCCACAAGGTTGTGGAGGGTTGGAAAATCATTCTACGTTATTCGAAATCGTTGTATAGCCTTCCACAATGTTGTGGGGTGTTGGAAAATCATTCTACGTGATTGGAAATCGTTGGATAGCCTTCCACAATGTTGTGGAATGTCGGAAAAACATTCTACGTGATTGGAAATCGTTGGATAGCCTTCGACAACGTTGTGGATGTTTCGAAAATCATTCTACGTGACAGGAAATCGTTGGAGAGCCCTCCTCAACGTTGTCGAGGGTTGGAAAATCATTCTACAGGGTTCGACATCGTAGAAGGACGTTCCACATCGTTCTGGAGCGTTGGAAAACCATTCTACGTGATTGGAAATCGTTGGAGAGCCTTCCACAATGTTGTGGGGTGTTGGAAAACCATTCTTCGTGATTGGAAATCGTTGGAGAGCCTTCCACAACGTTGTGGAGTGTTGGAAAACCATTCTACGTGACTGGAAATAGTTGGAGAGCCTTCCACAACGTTGTGGAGGGTTGGAAAACGATTCTACGTGATTGGAAATAATTGGAGAGCCTTCCACAACGTTGTGGAGGGTTGGAAAACGATTCTACGTGATTGGAAATTATTGGAGAGCCTTCCACAACGTTGTGGAGGGTTGGAAAACGATTCTACGTTATTGGAAATCGTTGGAGAGCCTTCCTCAACATTGTGGAAGGTTGAAAAAGCATTCTACTTGATTGGAAATGGTTGGAGAGCCTTCCACAACGTTGAGGAGCGTTGGAAAACCATTCTACGTCATTGAAAATCGTTGGATAGCCTTCCACAACGTAGTGGAGAGTTGGAAAATCATTCTACGTGATTGGAAATAGCTGGAAAGCATTCCACAACGTTGTGGATAGTTGTCAAACGATTCTACGGGGTTCGACATCGTGGGACGTCATTCCACATCGTTGTGGAGTGAAAAAAAATCATTCTACGTGATTGGTAATCGTTGCATAGCCTTCCACAAGGTTGTGGAGGTTTAGAAAATCATTCTACGTGACAGGGAATCATTGGAGAGCCTTCCTCAACGTTGTGGTTGTTTGGAAAAGCATTCTACGTGATTGGAAATCGTTGGAGAGCCTCACTCACCGTTGTGGAGGGTTGGAAAACCATTCTACGTGAATGGAAATCGTTGGAGAGCCTTCCACAACGTTCAGGAGGATTGGAAAACCATTCTACGTTATTGGAAATCGTTGGATAGCCTTCTACAACGTTGTGTATGGTTGGAAAACCATACCACGGTGTCGGACATCGTTGGAGAGCCTGCCACAACGTTCTGGATGGTTGCGAAACCATTCTACGAGTGTTCCACACCGTCTGTATGGTTGGAAAACCATTCTACGGGATTGGACATCGTTGGAGATACTTCCACAACGTTGTGGAGTGTTGGAAAACCATTCTACGGGCTGCGACATCGTGGGCGGACGTTCCACAACGATGTGCAGTGTTGGAAAACCATTCTACGTGATTGGAAATCGTTGGAGAGTCTTCAACAACGCTGTGGACTGTTGGAAAACCATTCTACGTGACTGGAAATCGTTGGAGAACCTTCCACATCGTTGTGGAGGGTTGGAAAACGATTCGAAGGTGTTGGACATCGTTGGAGAGCGTTCCGTAACGATCTGTAGGGCTGGAAAACCATTCTACGAGATTTGACGTCTTTGGAGAGCCTACGACAACGTTGTGGAGGGTTGGAAAACCATTCTACGTGATTGGAAATCGTTGGAGAGTCTTCAACAACGCTGTGGACTGTTGGAAAACAATTCTACGTGATAGGAAGTCGTTGTAGAGTCTTCCACATCGTCGTGGAGGTTTGGAAATCAATTCTACGTGACCGCAAATCGTTAGAAAGCCTTCCACGACGTTGTGGAGTGTTGGAGAACGATTCTACGTGATTGGAAATCGTTGGAGAGCCTTCCACAACGTTGTGTAGGGGTGGAAAACCATTCTTCGTGTTTGGACATCGTTGGGTAGCCATGCACAACGTTGTGGTGGGTTGGAAAACCAGTAAACGGGATCGGACATCGTTCGAGAGCCTTCCGTAACGTTGTGTAGGGTTGGAAAACCATACCACGGTGTTGGACATCGTTGGAGAGCCTGCCACAACGTTCTGGAGGGTTGGAAAACCATTCTACGGGATTGGAAATCTTTGGAGAGCCTTCTACTAGAGCCTTCACAAGTTAGAAATTTTTCGTTTTATATGACATACTCATGAGTTTTGGCGCACTCAAAATAGATATTCATATTTAAGATTAAACGCACTTATACATTGTGTGCTGAAAATAACAGAACACTAAATAAAGAATGCAATTGAAACTAGTGACTTATAAATACTAAAAGTAGAACTCCACTATGGGGAGATACCAATGATAGATAATAAGTAGCACGATGCATATATTTATTGTATATTAAACGTTATTCTATGTACATGTACTGATATTCCCGGTCACTCTGAATTACTCGTACTATGTATGTAACTAGTAGCACAGGATGAAGAAGTGGTAAAGTGTCAAACTATAATAAGGAACTATGGATAATTTAAAATACCACAAGTAGAACGATAAATTTAAAAGATTTTAGTATTCTATTAACAATATCATGAAATATATGTCGGGTTGGCGTTAGGGGCGTTTAATGAATCTTCACCAATGTTGTTCATGGTTGTCGCACAGATATTTATTACACAAGTATGGCCGATACAAGATTGACAATCGGACGCGGTAGCTGGACGCTAATGACAATGGCCCTAGGTTCGATAAAGCGAATCCACGGTCCACGGGATAACGAATATACTTTGCTTCGAAGTCTAAGTCGGATTCGACTCGTAGATTATTCACCGATCGTACAAGCACACTAGGCGTATAGCTAATGAGACTGCCAGAAAGGGAATGACTTTCCGTCACGACGACGCTGCAAAGGAAGACTATGATGGGATGTGCCTAAGGGCACGAGATCATCGGATTCGTCAAAGAAAGCCTCCACACGGAGGGTGAGGGAAATGGGCGTTGCTGTTAATTGGTTAATTTCTATATCGGCGGTTAGCAAAAGATGCTAACCGCCTTTGAGAGAGAGTTCCTGGCGGGAAGCGTCGCACGTGAGGAAATCTGATCTCCCATATCTTTCCGCAATAGGTGACAGATTTACGGGCGGATAGAACAAAGACTGTTTGTCAATCGGAAGGACTAAGTCCTAAGATTTGTAGCGGCTCCTCAGACTATCTGAGCATAAACTGTGAATGATGCATCGGCATCTGGCGATCATCTTACTCAAAGAATGCGGTCTCTGTGTGACGAGCCGCGGAACTGTTACAATGTTTTATTGTCAAGTGTCGGTACTGCCAATTCTTTAAAGGAAAGCTATGTAACTTCATATCTCTGTTAAGCGGAACGTTCATCCCGCGACCGTGGCCACGCTTCGGCGACCGATGGTCGCCTCGAGCCCAAAGGCTCATTGTCACAAATTTCGAATGACTGTGTTGGGTTATTTCTTAAATGTTACGGTATTGAGGTTTTCCAAGCAACTCCAACGGAAACCCGGTGTCCTTTCATCTCCGACATATATGAATCCAAAGATTAAAAGCTTAGCATCAAACATTAATGATAATATAAAACATTTGATATTATTAAGAAGGTACTTAAATATCTGTTTAACAAAATTATGATTATCAATATGTATAAAATTATAAGTAATTTTATCTATAACATGTCTAAATAAGTAATAGGAACGATATCAATAATATAATACTGGATAGAATAATATAAAATGATTATTTTAGCATAATAGAAATTTGAAAGAAAAGACACAATGAATATGTTTTTCTTTCTGTTTCATACTTCTGAAGGTATAAAATTATTTAATATCTATTTTTGATACAGAATATGATACATTGGATTACAATAAGCTATGTAAAAAATATATTTTAACGATATTGTCTCAAATTAAGAGGAAACCTAGATCAGCTGTTAAGGCATATTGATGTTTAATGGTTATAAAGAATCCAGTAATAAACTTAATTGAAATATGTAATATACATACTGTAACATAAACCTTAAATCAAATTAAAGAAAAGTATCTGACATATATTATATTTAAAATTATCTAATACTAATTAGATATAACCGAGATTAAAGCCGATTAAAAATCTTAAACAGTAATGCAACATTGGCAAACGTGATATAATAGAGACTATAAATTAATACTGGATTCTATCAGAGAATATACTAAACACAGAAATATGTCTATTATAATTATCATCATATAAACTAAGAAGAAATTATTAAATTACATAAATCAAATTTTAACATGGAAAACAATAAAACTAAGATAGTAATATTCCTATCTTTATAATTAAAACTAAAAATCTATAAGTCATTAATTCACCACATTTATACGTTATGAATGTACATGAATAAAGACAAATTTATGTTAGTTGTTTTTTAACTGAAATAATACGAGTTAGCACAACACATTATCGATTAAGGTAATTGATATATAATAATTAGTACATTTATAAATTAGAAAATATGATACTGATAATTAAATGTGCAGAATAGCACGTGTAACTACAACCAAAAAACACTGAAGCACATTTAGTATGGATAAATCTCAGATTAATAACACCAGTTATGAAGATACGAATAATACATACTTTTACACCATGAACTGTCAGTTAAAGAAACAAATTGTAAATTTTATCATGTTACTTGAGCACGTGCTTAATAGCAAAGTACATAGCATCCATCTTGGAAAGTCCATGAAGAACGATGTGATTACAAAGGAAATGTTACACGTGGCGTAACAATATATTAAGATTTTAATTAAATTTATTAACTATATTAAATAATTATAATAAATTTGACATTTAATTATATTGTAATGAACACGTGTTGACTAGTATGGTTCTGAATAAACTAATGTAGACAATATATACAAGGTAGTAAAAAATTACATGGAAGAAGAATTCTAAGTTATTTTGTTATATATTTTCTACTACTAAATAAATAGCAAGAGACAAATGAACTACAACAAATCAAATAGTAAACATTATATGAATGAAAATTAAACAAAGGTAACTGATAAACAATACATAAAATACACGATTTGTCAGTATGGTGAATGCAACAAATTGATCAAATTTATCCACCATTTTCACTATTTGATAAAAAACATAATTGTTACATATGAACTTAGTATAGGTGTCTAAATGTTATTACGTAAAGATTATATTATAGACCTATTATTGAACCACATCATGATTATCTAACTCTATACCAAAACAAAACTACACAAGAAAATATAAACGCCGGTATGAACGGTAAACAATCATTTTATAAAAATTTAAGTATATTGAGGTCGTGATTTTCTTCAATCAATGGATATTGCTTACTAAATTCATAAATAAGCAAACCTACATTATAATATTACAAGTTCAACTAATGAAATAACAAAAGTAAATGATAATAATAAATTAATGAACATGACACATAATGGAAATAGATATACATATGGATGATGTTATATGATGAATAAAATATGTAATAAATAAGAGTTGATTTCGAGACTTAAATATGCCATAAGAACTATAATGCATTAATATATATTACATATATAGAAAGTAACATACTAATCAATTTAACATTAAATTTTTTAGTAAAGTATTTCGATTATGGTGAAACATAAATTTTATGGTGTAAATACTCACTAATTAAATACTACATGACTCAGGTTTAGAATAAAATTTAATTTCATATAACCATTGAAATTAAGTAATACTTTATTACGAATTATACTATACTTTATTATTTTAATTTATTACTTATAATTGATTTTAAAACTCTTACGTTGTTTTATTCTAAACACCAAGATAATTACATGCCGTAGTATATTTATTCTTTTATTATATTTTTCATTTCTATCTTTATATTCTTTTATATATTGATACTCTGCATATAAATATTGATAATAAAATATTTTTATACAAATTGTTTATGATACACATTTTCGATCATATTAATTATGTTACTAATCCTCATATTTTATACCACGATCTATTTTACATCTTACTTTTATGTTATTTTATCTTATGTTATTTTATTGTATCTAAATAGTTACTGTCCTGTTAACATTATGAAATTAATTTATTCTACATTACTTCATTACTCGCAAATTAAAAAAACAATGATATTAACCATTTTTCCTTGTTACGTCTCGCGCTCCACATGAGCCGTAACGTGAGCCAGGAAAGGAAAAGGAATACCATATGTCATAAGTCGCGAATAGCGCGAAACATAACTCTGGGCAAGTAGAATTAGGAATAGAAAGCTTAAGAGAAATAAAAGATACGACGCGTGCGAATAGTTTAATATTGGAATAAATAAACAAATGTATAAATACATAATTGTAAATATTATTGAAAAAAAATTAAAACCTAACCTAAAAATATCGAAATTGTAATAAGGAACATCAGGGAGCTCCACAGTAACTTCTTCGGACAACATCAGAGGATCAATGAGAGGATCATCGGGATATAACGTCGACGGAAGTTTCGGAGCATTGACCCAGGCGGAGAGTAATTCCTTAAAAATACTCGCTCTTCATTTTTGTTCGCAGTACCTTAGCTCCGCACGGTGCCCGTGCTTCCTCGAACCATTTTATTAATCTTCAATGATTCATACAGTCAGTCATCTAACAACTGTACTAGCTCAGTACGATATTCCAAGAGTGTGATTGACCATACGTATAAGCAAGGTGAGAAACTAAACATTGTAACATTTCGTTCTTCGAATTTGGACACATGTATAGCTTCAATAAAATTATTCATTGACTATTATTGTCAACAATTAGGAAGATATCAGAAATATTTATTTATTCCAAGGAAACTTTAATCCTTCTCGTGTTAGTACTCTTGCACTGAAGCTTCAAGAAGAATTGAAAAATATCTGAAGAAACAATCCGAAGAATCTTAGAGCGAGGAGAGTACCATAATAAACTGGCCAAGAAACCTTACATCTCAAAAATCAATAGACAAAAACGTTTAGAGTTCGCACCAAATAAATTTATTTTCGTGTCATTGGAAAATATAACACTTCCAAAAATTTCTATCGTGATTTAATAGATTTTAGCGAACTCTGAACGTTTTTCTCTATTAGTTTTTGCATATTTCGTTGTTGGAACAGGACTGAACGACGTTAATAAGCGGTAAAAATGATCGTTATTTGACTGTAACAAACATTTTTTCTGTATATAGCCCTTTCGGTATTTTCTTATATTTTTCTTGCGGCATTCTAAGACCACATCTCAAGACTCGTTAATTGGAAGTACAAAATTATATCAATATGTGCATAACAATGTTTATTTCTGAATGATTATATTTTTTAATATATATTTCGGGTTCATATTATGATTAGGGGCATGTAACGAATCTCCATTTGGATTAGACATTGTTATTACGCAATAGAGAAGATTTTTACAAGTACAAATATGATTATTACAGAATTTGACAAGTAACCATGGTAATTAGATACTCAAGATGCTAATGACAATGATCTTAGGTTCAATAACGAATCCGTGGTCAACAGGATAACAAATATACTTTCTTCCAAAGTCTAAGTCGGACACGTTGTTAAAAACGTGAAATATCCACTGATCGTAAAGACGTTGTTTTACTCGCTGACGAGATCGCACGAGAATGTTCCTCTCCGTCACGATGATGCTGCAGAGGAAAACTATGATGGAGTGTGTCTCAGGGCACGAAATCATCAGATTTGTCGAGAATAAGCCTCGTTCGGAATGTGAGGGAAATGGACGTTACTGTTAATTGGTTAATTTCTATATTTGTGGTTAGAGAAAGATGTTAGCCGCCCTTGAGAGAAAATTGCTAGTGGGAAGCGTCGTTCGTGAGAAAAGCAGATTTCCCGTACCTTTTTGTAGTGGGTGGTGGACTTAAGGACTGTTTGAATAAAGACTGTTTGTCCGTTTGAAGGACCTTAGTTAACGAAATTCTAAGATTTATAGTGGGTCCTCAGGATAGCTGAACATGTACTGTGAAGATGCATCAACATCTGGCAATTATCTTACCCGAAGAATAGGGTCTGTGTGTGGCGAGCCACGGAGCAGAAAACATTGGAATGTGTACTATCGAGTGCCGCTACAACTATTCTTTTTAAGGAGAGCTATACAATTACTCTATATCTCTATTAGGTAAAACGTTCATCCCGTGACCGCGGCTACGTTCGGCGACTAGTTGTCGCCTCGAACCCAAACTCATTATCGCAAATCTCGGACAATTATAATCGGGTTAACTTATAAAGATTGAAGTATTGGGAATTTTCCAAAATGGAGCGAAATAACAGCTAGCTTTGGTCGAAATCTTCAAAAGATTGAATTTTGCGCGGTGGTGGTCTTGTTTCGACGCTGAAATAAGCGTGCAGTACATTGGACGTGTAAAGTGGAGTGAAAACAACGTTCAAACGTCAAAATATCACGAACAAGAGGGAAATAACAGCTAACTTTGGGATCACGCCCAACCAGCGCACTCGGTACCCAGACCTTGCTGCCTGTACTAGTTAGGCTTGTTTCCCAATCCTACCATCTCTCCAAGATAGTTCCGGAGCAGTTGGGATGCTGCTTACCCACGGACGACCATCGGGGGAGGCAAGTATTCTTTATCGGCCGTTTGGCCTTCAAACACTACCCCCATGAGTCCAACCCAAATTGGCCGAGCTGAGGCGTCGCAACTCCCTCCGGGAATTACTCGACCCCCGTGGTTCCAACTTTAGTCATTGGTGGGACTATCGGTGTGGTTGTACGCCCACGTCACTGCCGGTCGGAGATCCTGCTGACCAAACTCGACAGTTCCAAATCAGACTCACGTAAACGAGGGTCCAAGACAACGGGCATTGGTCAACGTCGTTGGTTCGATCCCGGGACTTACCCCGACAGTCCCTCCCACGGCTTCGGGTTTGTGGGTGCGCTACTACCCAAGGCTGCGTAGAGAATGTGTAGCCGTAATTAAAGCGCCCTGCACCCCCGATGGTCCTCCCTGTGGGAGATAATCGAGACAACTAGTGTGTCTTGTGTTTTACGGGCTCATCCCGCAGCGTTAATTTTTCGCCATACTGAACTCGAGTCTCCTAGGACCATAAGGGCTGGGGCTATGCTCAACCAGCGCACAAGGTACCCAGTACCTTGCTACCTGTATTAGTTAGGCCTGTCACTCATCTCAGGTCGAACGGGGCGTTTTCTAAGTCCTAAGTATGCTGCTCACCCGTCGACGAACCGTTCAGGGGCACCAACACCCCTTAATCGGTCATCTTGCCAGCATCTTGGCATCAACCACTGCCATCACGAGTCGAAACTCAAAACTGGTCGAGCAGAGGGGTCGCTACTCCCTCCGAGCTCACATTCGACCCTCGTGGTACCATTTTAAGTCATTGGTCGAACTATCGTGTGGATGTACGGCCACGTCACTGCCGGCTCGGCGATCTGCTAGCTTTGCTCGGCAGACCCAGATGAGACTCACATAAGCGGGGGCCTGAAAGTACTTTTGTACCCGGAACTTATCCCGACGGTCCCACCCTTGGCATCAGGATCGTGGGTGCGCTACTACCCAAGGCCACGTAGAGAGAGCATAACCGCGGTCAAGCGCAGTACACTCCCGGCGATCTTCCCTGCGGTGTACATAGAGGACTCTCGTAAACGGGACGCTTGTCCCAACGGTCCTCCCTGGCTGCGGGAACGTGGGTTTTCCAGCCCCCGTAGACTCACATAAGTGAGCCCTCCCTGCGGAGACGATTCAAAGCCAGCGTAATCATTGACAACATAACCTTAACGCTAAATTTCAACGTAGTTTCCGACAACTTGGGACACGATATACTAATAGGCGCCGATTTATCCGAACAAGTGGAACTAAGAGTGAAAAATAGACAAGTAAAATTTAAAAAAATGGAACTACCTGACAATCAGTGTGCTGTCGAAGATGGTGAGGGGAAAGAGTTGTTGAATATAAACATATGTTGTGAACAAAACGGGAAAAGTTTAGTTGAGTCGGATCACATTAAAGATGAAAAAAATTAAAGGTGATATAAAAGACTAATTGACGGTTTAATTTTAATTTGACGAGGCCCAGTGTTGATATAGATTAAATCGGTTGATGTGCGCTGTATGCGCCACAAGAATGTGAGTGCGGCGCGTGTCACGTAATTTTTAAGTAATTACACGACTGTTGATTTTTTAGTATAATCTTTATTCTTTAGACTCAGAGTTTTTATTACAAAGGTCAATATTGTGACTGAATTGGAATTAGAAATAGAACCGGATTGAAATTAGAAATAGAACTGTCTAAACGGTCTCGTACCATCAAAGAAGAAAGCTCGGTGTGGGTGTTCCCTTTGGAACTCAGAACGCGGATTCGTTGTCCACACTTTTTGGTGGAAAAGTGAGGGTAACGATCCGCGATGCCCATTGGTAAATGAATTAGGTAGTAAAGACAAGGAGAGCTAGATATGGCTCGTGGGCATCCTTGTTTATGGGAAAAGTTTTATCTTGCCAGGCACCCGCTTTCTCCGTATTAGGTAAGAGTCGAGTGCAACAAACATAAGGACCATCTGTAAACCGAAAATGTTTAAGTGAAGAAAACTGAAACTGAACAGATTCGGTTTATGTCGTCTTCTTAGGCCTGCTGCGAGTTACTAGAACAATGGATAGGTCTTGGCGTCCGGACTACGTGGAATTTTACAAGGACCGTCACATCTGGCGTACCACATGGCAAAAGGAAAGTTGGTACGTGACATTCCCCCCTCCTTAGATTGAACTTGGTCCCTCAAGTTTTCTTCAGGAGGCCCTTTGTGAAATCGCACTCGATGTGATTTGAAATTGCAGCTGATTCCTCTTCTCTTTGGGGGTGGCATGTATTGGTTGAGGTACAGGTGTTGGGTGTTGGTGGAACTGTTAACTAAGATTTCATTTCGGCGAAAAGAAAAGGTTAGATTGATACATAAATGGTTATTCTGGCAAAGAGAAGTGTCGACCTGGAAAGTAGGGTTTTAAACGATTCCCATGTATTTTTTTTTTCTTGAATTAAATAGTATGGAGTACATACTTTATCAATCGTGTACGGTCCCAACCATTCCACATCAAGTTTGTGTCTTTTATGATCGTTGTGTACTAATACGGAGTCTCCTTCTTTGAAGACTGATTGCGGCTTTATGATTTTTATTATTTATTATTTTGATAATTTCAATCAATTTACAACGTGATTATGTCATCAGGCATCAAGAAGTTTACATATTGGATCATCGAATTGTATTTTTTTTTTTTTTTTTTTTTTTTTTTTTTTTTTTTTTTTTTTTAAGCATCCTACAAATACTATACTGAAGCCTACATTATATAGTACGCCTTTCCGACTCTTGTATATATAAAAAAAATATCGATTCGGAGTGCAACTTTAAATACATACACATGTTTCATCAAATATTTCATTTCAACTTTAATCTATCTCTGTAATGCATTAATATGAATGTGAATATTGTACAAAGCCATGAATACACCTTTTATTAACATATATTTGTCCATTTTAAATTCTACTTAAGTAAAACAAACTTGTATTGAAACTTTGTGTTATTCAATAATAAGGGCATTGTAATTTTTACTGTAATAATAATGTGAAATCAGTTATCCACAATTCATGTTCCAGTCTACAGATATTGTTTCAATAGTAGAAGAAACATCACTTACTGAGCTTAATACTTGGTACATATTATAGTTATAATCTCTAGGCATTATAAGATCCTTGTCTCAAATTTCTACTCTAATTCCTTTATATTAAATATTATTATTATTAATCATTTTTGGTTTAAACATATTATTTATACATTTACTTGCGAATAAAATTACATGTGGCAGTATAGTACTTAACTCATTAATAGAATGTATCTTCTTTGAGAATATATGATCATTATCTTATGATAATCTATCAACTAAAATTTTGTTATTTCTATGTTGACATTGAAATTGTACAAATAATATGTTACCAACTTATAATTGTTCCCAAAATAACTAATTAACAATGATTTAAACTATACAGTTTGTCTTAGAATGATGGATAATATAAAAATTCAAATTTATTAACAATACCTGACAACTTTAGTTGATTTTATGCTAAATAATATTAAATATTTTGATATAAAACACAAATTTCTGTTGTATGATTGCATCAACTAATAATATTCTAGAATATACAACGCTTAAAGATTTGAGTGAAAATAAAATTCAAAAACAATGTCCTTGTAATGTTAACTTATCTGTAAATACTAAAAGAACAAATATCCATCAATATCCATAATGTAAAATTATTTGTTTGTTAAATGCTTCTAGAGTATGGAACTTTATGTATACTCTTTTTATACCGCATCAATGTAATGTACTTAATGTATCAATAGTTCTAGAAATTTTCCGAGAAATATACGCAATATTGAAAATATAATAATCGTTATTCAACGGATTTTATATGTTCATAGTAACAAAAATATCTTTTTTTTCTAGTATTACATTTTAAATAATTCGTGTTTGACTTTTCGATAAAATTGGTTGTTTTGGCTGGGCACTCACCACCATTGATAAAGCATATCGTTGTCCGTCGGATCGTAAAAGTACTGTGGGTAGTCTTCCTTGTGTCTCGAGATTGTGGTGGTCTCGGAAATTGACTGGGTGTTTGATAATTTTTACATTGATTGGAGAAATGTCCGATTCGGTTATTCTTTAAACATTTCATTTGAGTCCTTTGGGCGAGTGGCATTCGTTCGGCTTGCTGGAAGTTCCTTGGTCTTGGTTGTCGATTTCGATCTTCCCTGAAGTATCGCTCGATCTCGGAGGCTCTCTTTTCGGCTTCGGCGATGTTGTACGGTGGATAACCGAGTAATATCCGTCCTATTTCGGGTTTTAGCCCTCGGATGAAGTCTGTTACGGAGTCTCTTAAGATTCTGTCGTTCATTGTACGCCTACTGATTTCGTCATAGTACTCGTTCGTTACACTACACTGTAGTTTATTAAGCACTCTGCGGAACCTGATAATGTAGCTCTGAACACTTTCGTCGTGTCCCTGTATCGTTTCGCGTAGCTGATCTTGTTGTTCCCTAATGGAGGCTTGGGTCGCTACGTTTCGTCTTAGGGCATCGTACCGGTGTCCGTATTCGCGGATTGGTACATTGCAAATGGCCATTGCGGCTTTACCAGTAATTTTACCGGACTTGATCATCTTGAGCGATACTGTCGGTTCATAACACAATGCTCGCACTTCGCGCACTTCACGTATGAACTCTTCCACTCCGATATCGTCTTCGCCGTTTAGCTGTGGTAAACATGCTACCGCGTCTTTGGCCCGTAACCTCGGAGAGGCGAATTGCGGTGAACGATCTTCGTAGGAGAGGTAGTTATCTGCTTCTGACTGAATTGGAGCGGACGGTGGTGGAGTTCTGTCTCTCGCGGTAGTAACTTCGTCCACGGTAATCAGAGAGCTTGGTTTCGTACTAACGTTGTGTCCTGTCATAATTTTCGAGATTTTGTCGTTTAGCACTTTAATCTCTGCCGTACGCTTCTTCTTTTCATTGTTCGCTTCTTCCAGACGTTGTATAATAAGTGCGTTTTGTTTCAATATCGCGTCGAGTGTGGCACGAATCGAATTGTCCGTAACTTCGGTTGCGGAAACGGTCTCGGTTTCGTCTTTTCGCGATGTAGACATGATTCTAATTAAATTCACTGAGTCTGAACTATTTATTTGAGCTCGAAACGCTCGAAACGCTTGAGAAACTTGATTTTCTCGTACGGTAATGTACAAATAAATCCAGATTTCCAGCTTACCGTAGTAGCTATGGCCGTTGAGGAGTCTCTGGGATGTTTCCTCTCTGGTTGGTTCTAGATTCCGAATCTTATTCGTAGGCTTGCTCTGCGCTGACCGTAGTCCTCTCGTCTAGTTTCACCGTAGTGGAACGTTGAAAGTTGCTGCAGGGCTTCGTAGTAGCAAAGATTCGCAGTGGTCCGCTGATCCTTCAATCTTCAATGATGCGCGTACGCCGAAATCGTAATTTCGTTTTCACTGAAGCGAATGGATCCTGGCAGTGGATCGCCAAAATGTCACGTAATTTTTAAGTAATTACACGACTGTTGATTTTTTAGTATAATCTTTATTCTTTAGACTCAGAGTTTTTATTACAAAGGTCAATATTGTGACTGAATTGGAATTAGAAATAGAACCGGATTGAAATTAGAAATAGAACTGTCTAAACGGTCTCGTACCATCAAAGAAGAAAGCTCGGTGTGGGTGTTCCCTTTGGAACTCAGAACGCGGATTCGTTGTCCACACTTTTTGGTGGAAAAGTGAGGGTAACGATCCGCGATGCCCATTGGTAAATGAATTAGGTAGTAAAGACAAGGAGAGCTAGATATGGCTCGTGGGCATCCTTGTTTATGGGAAAAGTTTTATCTTGCCAGGCACCCGCTTTCTCCGTATTAGGTAAGAGTCGAGTGCAACAAACATAAGGACCATCTGTAAACCGAAAATGTTTAAGTGAAGAAAACTGAAACTGAACAGATTCGGTTTATGTCGTCTTCTTAGGCCTGCTGCGAGTTACTAGAACAATGGATAGGTCTTGGCGTCCGGACTACGTGGAATTTTACAAGGACCGTCACATCTGGCGTACCACATGGCAAAAGGAAAGTTGGTACGTGACACGCGCATCGAAGTGTTTACATATGTCAAATTGCAGCTGCGATTCGTTGATTTGAATATTTCAGCTTCAATATGCAAAACTGGAATAACATAGGATTTGACGAGGACGAATGTAGGAATAGGGTAAGCCGACTAATGTCGGTGTATGCGGCATCAGCTGAGGAATATAACGCGCATTCAAGTATCTACATATCTTCAATAGCACCGGAGATACGTTGATTTGAATATTTCAGCCACAATATGTAAAACTGCAATTACATCGTAACTGACTAGGATTAGTGTTGATATAGGGTAAATAGACTGATGTGCGGTGTATGCGCCACCAAATGAAGAAACAATACGCCATTTTATACTGATAAATACTTTTATACAATGCGTTATTTTATATTCCTTAATAGTTATCACATAGTTGTGTAATTATAATCTTTAGACTCATCCTTCTTCGCCCGAAGCATCTGTATCAGATATATCGTCTTTATTTGTATTTGGTGATGTTTCTTTTAATTTAAAATTTGGCGAGCCCCTCGAACGAGATAAGCTTCGTTCGGTTTTCGGCATATCATCTGGTGTATTTTTCTTAGTAGTTTTCACGACCTGTTTCCATTGAATACCTTTCTTTCTACCTGTCCCCATTGATTTATGTCTTCTTACAAGAAACTTGGGGCTTCTGTTTTTCGGTGTCGTTGCTTTCGACGGGATTGACAAAGGTGTTTCTGGCAGCGTTAAATAAGAAGTACCGTAATGTTGGCACTGTAATTGGCATGTATCTGAACAAGGACTGTCACTTGGGTTTATAGCAGTATCGTCTGATGGATGTACACTTTCGAAGTCGTATTGCCCTTCCTCTTCCGGGGAATGTTCCGAACCACCAACATCAAACGAGTATGGTAGTGCAACTTTTGGACTATAGTCTCTCCATGGATTTAGATTATCCGTGTAGACGCAAGGTGTGTCTATGATTTGTCTCGAAGGTATTGATAAATTGGACGTACTCGGCCAAGGTTGTATAACCAACTTAGGGCTTTTTGTTATTGTGAAAAATGGCTTTCGGTTTGAATCAATTCGTGGCAACGAATACTTTCCTAAAGATGAAAATTTCTTTATAGTGTCTGTTATATTTTTCGCTCTTTGTTCTATTTGGTCGGTGTGAACCGATGGTTCCTGAATATCAAACTGTAAAATTGTCTCAGGACAAGTTTGATCAATTTTCGTAGGTGTTTCAGGGCGCGGGCTGATCTGGCTGAAACAAACGAGTTTAACTTAACAAAACTTCATTTCATTAACTACATTTTCACACGATTACGCAACACAAATTGCTGTATTAATTATTTGTTCCTGAAATTTGGGTTTTAAAATTCCTTTGTTATACGCATTGAACTTGGTATGCATATAATTTCATTGAACGTTAGTTTTAATTAAGAATTCTTATATTATTTAATAAAAACAGTTGCTTGAATAATACTTAAAAAGAATATGGAGAATAAGTAAAGAAATTACGCGTATACATTATACATTATAATCTTACCGCCTTTCACACGTTGGGCTGTCGTTAGGATGAGTAGCTAAACTCATCGTTGATGTGTGATGTGACGGTTTTACATCCTCTTCGTCCTCTTCTATAACATCTGGTAGAAACATAGTTTGCTTTTCCTCGGGAACTCTAAACGTCAAAAGATGAACATCGATTTTGAAACTACCTCCTCTCGTAATAATTTGTATATATTAATTAAAAGTTTTTAAGGATACTAACGTCATGTGTGCCACACTACCGCGATAAGTTTTCTTTTTGTAAGCAGCCGCTGCTTCAGTGTATGGTAAAATTAGATTTTCAGCGTCATAGTAAATATCTTTGACCAATGGAGGACAACGATTCATAAGGGTATCTACTCCAAGGTATGATACCTGATATATAAAATAAATGGGAAAACTAAAACTGTACGATTCGAAAATATTTCAGAAGATATTTGTAAAATAACTCTTAGACATCGATATATAAAGAAGTTTAATTACTTTTGTATGCCTATCAATTATCCAATTCAATTCGAAATCTTCGTCGTCATCGCCAAAAGGATTAATTAATTGTTCCGCTACCTATCGAAGTATAATTATTGTTTTGACAATTTATTATCTTTCTCGTTATAGAAAAGGTTGTAAGTACCTTTAACAAGCCCATGAAAAAGAAAAATTGTAGCAAAGTAAAAACAGGTATGTAAATGTCGATCTGCAGCTGGAATTGTTTCTCTTTACCATCGATATACTGACGAGCTATTAAAGCCACGGCAAAGAAACTGTATGTCGCTAATGTCACTACTTGCGTGTAAACTAATGGAATTGATATCCAATCGTAGCTCCATAAAAGGCCACATTTTGTACGAAATTCGCTGAATTCCTGTAGCGATTATTATCTTTTAATAGCATGGTAACAAATTAGATTTTTCGAAATATTTGATTCGTTGATACGAGTTGTATCAAGTAAATTGTAAATTCCTTTTGCAATCGCAACTTGATGTCGCGACATGATATCATACCTCCATAATTAATTTTAATCCCTGAGGATCGGGAATTCTGTGATTATGACGCGCTTCTTTTAAGAGGTTGATAAACCACGTGCAAGGGATCCAATAAGTGTTGAATTCTAAGCTTGGTACTGCCAAAAATAAATCCAATTCAAACGCTGTCATAAAACCTGCAATCGGATGTTTATTGTATTATTCGTGTAATATCCATTATATTAATATCACCATTGATACTAAAAGCCGATTTTATTTGAAAGAACTGCTGTAATTTACTGGACTCCTACGTATTAACAAGAAATATATTATTTCCAAACATCGTGTAATATTATAACTTTCTATTATGGAAATAATTTTTAAATAATTGCAAAGAAATGCACACATATGTATATGTACAAGTAATCAGCCGAAAAACGGATTCACCTTTATTAGAATAAGTTTATAATCCAAATTCAATGATTAGGATTTTTACTCCCGTTCGTAAAGATTTTCTGTTATCAGTTTTCGTAATTCCATTTCATCATGGTTTGTGCCTTGTTAGTCTTTCTTCGGAGTGAGTAACGTATACAATACGCTTTCGTGGGAATGCATAATACGGGTTAAAATTAGTACGTTCACGTTAAAAGAAAACTTTACCAGAATCAACGACGTGATCGAGCGTTGGGAATCGTTTTTTCACTGCCGAACTGATCGAACGTAAAACAAGTATTAGGGAAAGATTCAAGTAGCGCATCAGAGCCCTTCGAAGCGTACGAGCGTATTCATCGTTTCCATTAACGTACAAAGCAATTAAATGCATTACCCTATTAATAACAATTATCGATATTAAACGTTTTATTGTTCCATTGAATATTTATTCTCCAGACTTACTTATCAGGCCAAGGTATCGCTTGATATTGTTGCCACCATCTTTGAGCAACGTAAGACACGTAGAATCCAAGAACGAAACTTAATGGAATTAGATTAATAAAATTATCGCAATAAATGACAATCTTTTCGAATTCTCTAGAAATGAAACAATATATTTAATAATTAATTGTTACATCAATTATTTATTTATTATATATGTGTGTGTATCCTATTGTTATACATATATACACGTGTAATTTCTCCCTTAAATATAAAAATGTAACTGTTACAAATATTAATTATATATAAATAAAAGTTATAGAGCGTTACATCCGATCGCTATTTAATGGAAATCATATTAAGAATTGAATTGCGAACCTTTTCAGTTTGATACTGAGTATATGACGGTAAACAGTGGAGATTGCTGCAAAGAGTATCAGGAATAAGAGTAATTCTCTATAGATGAGCTTATACAGTGATCCTCTCCACATAAAAAGAAGCCTGGTGAATCCACCTCTGGTAGAGTTTGCCACTTGATACTGGTACGAGACTGTCATCCTTTTTTTATTTACTATTTACCAGTTTCGTAACGAAAGTAAGCTTGTCGTAGCAATAGTAATTTCTTTCTTTTCATTGTTACTTCCATCTATCCATCAATCTATCAATAAAAATTACCAACAATTATCGTAACCATACGATAATTAGCCATACGTTAAACAATCATATTTAACGTAGTTAATAAATACGAATAGAATTCGGTGAAATTTGTTGCATTATTATTCTTAGACAGGTAAATACCTCAGGCGTTATGGAACAAACGTATAATGGAGTAAAACATTCTTCTAGTTTATAATAATACTTTTATAATAATTTCTCAATTGATAATCTTTCTACAATCTTCTTTTGGTGGAAGAATTATTGATATGAAATCCATTCTGGATCACTGCGAATAGATACGAAACATGTAGATTAATGTATAAATAGAATAAATTCCGCTTAACAGAATATTTCATTATCATCATTATCATCATTTCATTATCATCATTTGTAAAAATACGAATTAAAAGCTTTAAATATTTGCTTAACTAAATTGGCAAGTTTAATAATTCTTTTCGATTTAAGAAATTAATATTCGATTATTAACTCTAATGGAAGTTTCACTAAACAGAGCATTTTATTAAATACTCTGTTTAAATAAGAGTTAAAAATATTTAATTTACTTTGCTAAATCTACAACATTAATAATGCTATTTGATTTCAATGCAAACTGGATATCGCATAAGGACGTTAATAGAAGAGAGAGGAAGAAACTGTACAAACGTTGAGAGGTGTCTAAACTGTTTGTTTTATGCACTGTAAATAATGCTGAGTAGTTTTGGCATTTGCGCCAGTATGCAGCGATGCTGTTAAATATAACTTTGGTTATCGGTATAACCGCCATCTGAGTAAATATACAATTTATACAAGCCTTCTCAGTATGCCGCAATTGTACTCTTAGATTAAATATTACTGTGGTACTGACAAATTGCTAACGGAAGTTGTTTTCGGATTAATTTTGTAAGATACCACCAAGTTTACATACTATCTCGGGCGTAGATTCTATAAATGGATAAAATTGATGAATGAGAGTAGTAGTAAGAAAGCGAGAGCAATGGATTTTCTTTAAATAATTTAAATAAACATGACGTCTTTATTTTATTAGACGTTTCATTCAATAAGAAAATTACTCGAATATTAAGCGACAGTAGAATCATTCAGCTATTTTATTTCAGTTTTGCAGTCTATTTTGATATTTTATTTTATTCTACAATTAGATGTTGATTTAAGTTCATATTTTTTTAAACACAACTAAAGACGCAGGACCTAGACAGAGATTCGTTTCATTTACTAAATATCAGAATGAATGCATTGTGGATATTTTATACTCAAAATTTTATTTTTGTTATCTTAGTTATTCGAATTTGTTTTATGTCATGTGCTGAAATAAAATCCTCCAGATTTCCATTCCCCGCTTTAAACGCTTTCCCCGTTTCCCTTGAAAAACATTTACAAACAACATATATAAATCTTAGTTTATACTTAGAATAGATCTACATTATGACCATACTAAATATGTAAAAATTAATTTTTACATAATTATCTGTTAATTAAATTAACTGTTACATTAAAAAAATGATGTAGTCTTCTAGTGATTATTTAATAAAAAGAAGAAAAGGGAAAACAATCGGAGCAACGATTCGCGCGTGTGATTTATGAACACCGTTTGTTTAACCGAATTATTTTAGTGGTGAGTCAGTCATCGATATGATAACGAAAACGTTTCATTTCGTCTGCAAGTTTTGTGCTGTTTGACATGTGCGCGAAGCGTCAGCATTGTGTCTAACAGACTGTCCGACGGTCGCTCGTTGCACCTCGAAGGAGCGGTCTAAAAATATCTATGTTCGAAAGAAGCATGCGACATTGGTCGAACTACCATACGTTTCCGTTCAAATTTTAACGTAATAGATTAAATAATAGAAATAGATTGAAACTAATCTTTAATCGAAATAGATTAAAACTAATCCAAATCTAAATAATAAAACTAATTCGAAGTGTATTTTATTCTCTGTAAATTTAATAAAAATTCAAGATACTGTGAAGAAATCTAATCAATGAACTTTACGAAGATAGAACTCGAAAATAAGCATATGACGAAAATATACTAGAGATCGCAGTGTCGGATGAAACAAGTACCAGAAAGTAGTTGAAGAAAATTTATGGAAAATTGTGAATATGTTAATCGACATAACTCTTGGAACTAACTTTATTATTTAAGCCTCTAAATAAGTATTAATATACAAATTTATCTTTTATACCGTTATAAAAATATGGAATAGCGTTATTCGTTGTAAGAACATTTTTATGATAGACAAATAATTTTATATAACTGCGATAATTAAAGATATAATATATTATAATACCTGCTAATGTGTTTAAAGTGCAATGTTAAAATATTAAAAATTACCATTAAACTTTTACCATTGTCTGCCACTTTACACATAAAGTGCATTAACATTAAATATCTCTTACCTCGAACGGGTCCAATGTACGTAAAAAAGCGTTCAGTCGAAAGCGTTTTGCCAATTGATAAATCGAAATTTGTTACACGTTACTTGTGAACACGTCGAACGAAAGAAATTCCACGTTTTAATTAAGGTAATTACTACAGAAACTTCGATTCAATTTATCATCGCTGATTTGTGGCCATTAATTTCTCCAACTCATGAAAATCAATTTTCAATCTCTCCCTTTAACAAGTAATCGTTTATCGATGTCAATGTTGTATACTTGTTCTGTTATTGCATAAAATGTATTAAACCAATTGTTGTTTGTAACACTCGGATACAAAAAATATAACAGATCTATTTTTCATACTTTAATCTTTCTGGAGTCAAGTTTTGAATTGTATCCATGCATCTATCGTATGAGAAATGTAAACTCACTTTTTAATCGTATTGAACGAATACACTCAATGAACGAGTTCACCGTACATGTGTTATATCGATTTACCAACTGCACACGAGTATTTAATAAGCATTTAAAGTATTTATTTGCTTAATTAATGACTTAATAAATAATTTTACACCAACATATATAACATACAATTTAATATTTATATTATAGAATACGATTTAGTCTATCATGTTATTATTTAGAAGAAAAAAGACTTTGAATCAAAAAGACACCTCTAATATAAACAATACTTGTCCGACTGTTAGATCAGGCATGCATCCAAGGCTAGCAGTTAGCGCTAAACTGATTCGCTAAGAAAATCCGCATCGTCATTGCGAATGTTAACATTGAAGCTGGTCAATTCTGATCCGATGGCAGGTACCCAAATCTAAAAGGGTCGAATGTCAAGCTCTGAGTATTGCAAATTCCTAACTATCATTGACAAAGTTTATTATAATTCGATATAATGTTTGGTGTTTCGAAAGACCATTGAAATACTTTGATTAAGTTGCATAAAAATGTTTCGTCAAATATTGACAATTATTTGAATGGGTTTTATTTTTACTTAAGTTATCACGTTTGAAATGAATTAATCGGCACTTTACGCATTGAATTCTTAATATATTCTTTATATGGATGAGGAGAGGAGAGGAGAGGATAAGGAAGGAAAGGAAGTACGTTTTCACGAGTAGGAAATTTTATGAAATAATGTTCCTTTGGCAGCTCTAGCACACGTACATAAGTGGAATAAAATTATTCCTTCCACTGAATTATTAAATTATTTTAATGAATTAATAATTTCCTGTATCGTTGATTAAATACAGAATAGATATTTGTGATATTGTGCATATGGAACCATTGATTAAATACAAGATCGATCTGATTTGACCTGACACTATGAGGGATTTGTTATATCGCGTTCTGAAATACCGACCTCGAAAAAATCAGTCTTTCTCACGCTTTCTGCCATTTATTATGACAAATATACGGAATTATATTCAAATTCTATTATGGGCGATCTCTATTTTAACGATTGAATTGAAAGACAGACAAAGTATAGAATAGACGTGCAATTCTTTCTCTTCCTGTTCCACGTTTTCCAAGTTATCCGATGTCCTTATGATCGATTTCGTTTCTACTTCGCCTGTATCTCGTCGGTAGCACTATCGACTAAAGACAGGATAGATGTGACATTATCTGAAATACCGACGTCGAAAAGACCAATGTTTCTCTTTCGTCTCCTACAATTTATTACGTTGCGATGATTCTAATTTATTATATCTGTTCGAACGTGTTTCATTCCTTCTAACAAAATTTTAGTTAATAATCGACTAAATAAACTTCTGCTCATTGAATTCATTTATCTGAACATCCACTATTATTATTTGAAGGAGAAATCGCAAATAGTAAGGACATACTAAGTATTCATCACACGACAGATTCAAATAGACGGAATATTACCGGATATTAAATACAAATTACAAAAGTTATTAAATAAAATAACGTAGGTAATTAAATTAATAATTGATCTGAAACAACATATTAACATAGTCTTATGTTAGAAACAGAATTAAAACATAAATATTTATGTGAACATATCAGATTTATATGTATATTTAATAATAAACATAATTGTTGAAGAACTTGTGATGTGTATGCTTGGAATTAAGTTAAGAAAATTTATTAATCGATATATCGATACAAAATATTGTGTAGTGAGTTAGAAAAATTCAAAATGTAAAATATCTCCAATTATTTTTACAACTTTTAAGTTATTAATTAATAACATTTAAACTATTAATTTATATCGTTTAAAATATAAGTTTATGATATTTAAAACATTAATATATAAAATTTAAGCCATTAATTTGTAACATTTATACTATTAATTTGTAACACTTTGCCCTTAATTTCTAATACTTGAACTATTAATTTGTTACAATTTACTATTAATTTACAACATTTAAGTTATAAAAATATGACATTTAAAACATTAATTCATAACATTTAAACTATAATATTAATTTATAACGTTTAAACTATTAATTTGTAACAATTTACTATTAATTTATGACATTTAAGCTATTAATTTGTAATATTTAATCCATTAATATATAACAATTTACTGTTAATTTGTAACAATTATACCATCAATTCGAAACAATTAAAGTTAATGTTTTATTTTATTATGTCTATTATTGACGAAATTGTGATTAAATTTAATTTATCTATATTAATTTATCTATATTATATTATTATCTATATTATCTTATCGATATTATATTATTATGTTATTTGAAAGTTAATAAATATTTTTAAGGACGATAAAATTGGTATTAAATTTTTCGAATAAAAATATAATGGATTCGATAAAAATGTCGTATAAGAAATTACAAATTTACTACTAAAATATACTAATTATTATTTGTATAAAATATTAATCTTATTTTATAATTGACAAATTATGTACAAAGTAAATTATATACAATTAGTAAGAACATTAGCATTGATTTAAACCAAAGTGTACAAGAATAATGTATGAGTATATGTATGTACTTGGAAGGAAAAAATTAAATGAGGAGACACGAGACATGTCATAATAATAAAGTCACATGTAATCAACAATCACATGTCATAGTAATAATTTTGTATTTATAAAATATTTCGTATACTTAAAAATATATTACAAACCCATTAGTACAGTACTGGCAGTAACGGGAATTTGTGAAGGCGCGCTAGCTTGTCTTACACTCATTTCCCAAGTATCTAATAATTGAGACACAGAAAAACGTCGAGGAAGTTTCGTTATACGCGCATTTAAAGCTTTCTGAACCGCACAAAGAAATGTTGTGGCATATTCATGGGGTGCCATTACGCAACGTGGTGGCGTTAAAGGATAATCGGCGGGAACAGTTACTGATACAGGAGGAACACATGGAAGATGACGATCATCCAGCCAGCATATTAATTGAATACATTTTGATCCAGTTTGTTGTGCAGGATCAAGACTGACCTATATATTATACACATATATGATTACTTACATATAAAAATGTAATGAGATTCTAAAATGAATGGGTTACCTTAAATCGCTGATCTAATCGAGCTATTTCTCCTTGTAGTACGTCTGGTATTTCATTAGAAGGCTCTTCTATCTTTTGCCTTTTTAGTGGCTGTGGTAAATTTCTAGTTATAGAAGTAAAGTTCTGTTAAATTATGCTTTATAACACAATCATTCACAAATTAGTGTATATATTTCTTACTTTATCTCTGGACCAAATAAAGATTCTAGACACGGACCAAAAGTACGTTGTAGTGTATGATTTACAACTGGACTTTGGAGATGAGTGCTTACTGCTTCTAAAAGTGGACTGAAGAAATGATGTTCCTTTAAAGTCGTAACTGGAGGCCCAACACTAGCATCATTTCGTTTAAAATCTAATTTTTCAAGAACTACCTCACATTTTAGTAAAGTATCCAAAGGCATTCGTTTGCTAGGATTTGATAAAATTTCTAAAAGTTTCTTCATTTTGCTTAGTTTATCAACATCTGCAATTTAAAAGATTATACAAATGACTACATACATGCACATAAAGGCACTAGTGGAAATGAATGTTAATACCAAAGTTACTTACTTCCTTCATTTCCCATTTTAGCAATCATTCTTCGTAAAGGTTCTACATATTTACTTAATTGTCTAACTTTATCTCTATATGCTTGATCTTCTTGTTGTGGACTTGGGGTAGCTCCTACCCCTCCAGGAGTATTTAAAGAACTGCTAGGAGATGGTGCCATGCCTGATTTAATACAATTTTGTTGTCTTTATTTCTATTCATGCTCGATTAAAATTAATGATTTTTATATTAAAAGTAATTTTGACATACCAACAGATCGTTGTGGTCCTGCCATCATAGGATGTTGTGGACTAGGTGAAGGAACTAATGCTGGTGATGCAACCATTTGATTGCTGAAAAAATAATAAAATGCAATTTTAATTTTTAATATAATTTTAAAAAATTTTTAGTTTCTATTGTATCTAACCTTGATGGTGCACCTAAACCAGCAGGACTTGGAGCAGATGGTGATGGACTCTGACCCAGAAATTGATTTGGTGTAACATTTCGAGGGCCAGGGAAACCAGCATTTATCATTTCTCCTTGCTAAAAACAACAGCATTCACGAAAATCTTGAAATAATGGCTCATATTATTTCATTGTTTGCGTACCTTCCTTTGCATATGACTTAATTGTTGCTGCATTTGACCAGGACCTATTTGCCCTGGAGTAATCTGATTCATTTGCTGTGGCATATTTGTTTGAATTCCACTTATAGATCCACTAATTTGATTTCCTATTTGATTGGACAGTTGATTTTGCATTTGGGTCTGAAATATACCACTTATTATTTATGTCCCCCCCCCTTTGTTCAAAAACAAGAAATGCATGTTTTCTTGCAATAATAAATACATACTTGCATATTTTGTTGCATTTGACCTGTTGTAATTTGTGCCATTTGGTTGGGAACCATTTGAGTCATTTGCTGAGGTATATTTCCTTGACCCATTGAATTCATTTGCGTTAACATTGAATTGGTTTGCATAGTTTGAATTGGACCCATATGATTCATTGGACCGCTGGTTTGAGTAGGCATCATACCCATTCCTGGTATTTTATTTTGCATACCTTGCATGGACATAGGTTGTCCAGGACGCTGATTTAAGCTTTGTAATACTAAAACAATTATTAATATTATAATAATTAATAGTATAAAATATAGTATAAAATAACTGTCAATTAAGGTTAGGCATGACCTTTTTCTTTCTACTGCTTGTTAAATCTTAAAAACCTTCGTGACTTGAATGTCTGCGAATAGTGCGTGGAGAGATGTAAAAGTATTTAGAATGAATCGTTGCAAGCACATTAAGGGTCTTTTGATCAAAGAGTTAGTAGCAAATGATCTTCTGTGAGGGTGAGGTATATAGGGAAAACTAGTGATGAGTCCCATCAACAGTCGCTCGTTGGTAGAAGTAACCTTCGAATCCGCTTATCCCGTATTTTACCGTAATAAGCAACCCGAGGAATGTCTCAACTTGAAGGATGTATAGTAGCAATTAAGGGCCTTGATAGTAAAAGAAAAGATGCGAAATCTTATGACAGCAATTAATGGTTCCTTAGGATTATTGTGGATCCGAGCAAATATGTTTAAACAGCTGGTGACGATCTTGGCTGAAAGATGGATTAGAATATGTATTTAGGTCACAAGACGTAACATCCTCCCCCTGTTGAGAGGGTACCGATCAAAAGTTGTATGTGGCTGTAATTAGGGGTGTATGTGTGTGTAGCGAAGCTAACAGGTACTGAAACTAGTTGGATCTTTTATCGAACTCCTTCTCGAAAACTGGCTATCTAGACTCATCTGGATCAGATTGGCTCGGTAGCGATACTAGCCGTTTAACGCTTCGATCCAAGACACTCGTTGTAGTTTAAGCAGTAGCCATTCGGATAATACCGCCGGCGCCGGGATGGACCTTGATGACTCAACCCAAGGGCCATTGCATTGAAGGCACGTTGTCTCTCTCGTAATGCGCATCACAGTCGTAGTCCGGATCGCAGACGTCCCCTTCGTTGCCAATAAATTCCCAACTGGAGTCCATGGCCCAGAATGTGTCTTTGAACATCTTGGTCCTAATCTTTGGTGGTTGTACTGGCTTGGTACGTGGAATCTTCTTCGTCTCTTTGGTGCCGAGTCACCAGATGGCCAGACAATCCACGGAATACGAAATCAGAGACGTCTTATCTTCCTGTTTCTTCCGATTCATCCCAGTCGACTGGATGCAGTTGATTAGAATTTGTACCTGTTGTCGTTTGTAGCAAGTAATGTTTTGATCGAAGAATTGTTAGCAAGTACTGTTTTAAGCAAAGAGTTGTTAGCAAGTACTGTTTTAAGCGAAGAGTTGTTAGCAAGTGAAGTTCAGTGATGGTGATGTCTAGCCCTTTGCGGACGAGTGTTGGCAAATAACCGCTCAAGTCTTTTTCCCGTTATGGACACGTGTCAGCACATAGCCGCCCGAATCTGTTCACAGTTGCGGACGCTTATTATGAAATGGCTATCGTACGTCTATTTTTCTGAGCGATAATCTTATGCGTATTTACACATAGATATAGTAGACTAAACAGTATTACGTTTTTGATGAAATAAAATTAGAGATCTTTAGCGATGAAGTCTTATCTTCCATTTAACGTAAACTCGCCATGTAGGATGATGGTCGAGTCAGAACGAATTTCAGTTTTTCAATGGCATTACCAGACGAATCAGCAAGCTTTTCATATATTTTATGTATTCTTTATAATATCTTATACACGATTCCAAAAAGATACAGAAAGGATATGTTCGATAGTGATACTAATGATGACAAATATTATTTTGAATCTAACAAGATAGAAGACCAAAGACTAGAAGACTAGACCAATATACGACTACATATTGTTTTATGCGGAAGTCCCAAAAATGGTGGTGAAAATTATTTTCTTGGGGCTTGGAAATATCAACCATAAATTCTTACCTATTATATAGCGCAAACAAGGAGAAACAGAATAAACACGAAATAACGCATTTGCAATACAGAAGTCACTTAATGGATCAATTAGTAGGAGATTTTCGTGATACTGACCCCAAAAATACTCCATAAACTTTTGGACAGCAGAAAGGCTGAACGGCCTTTTATACATTATTCGGCGAGATGATACAGCAAATTATTAGCAAATTTAAAACCTACATTTAATATATTTTTTTTTATTTTTAATTTGTGTTTTACAATTTCTTCAGCTGGACATTTAGTAAATATTTATATACACATATATTATTTAATCCCTTATTTAATATGTTTCATTTAATGTATAAGAAATGTATAACAGAGCAGTATTTAAAATGTTTTAAAAGTAGTTAAGAGAGTACAGAGTATATATAAAGAGATATGTGTGAGAGTACAGGAAGCTTTAGAAAGCTTCATTAGAATTAAGGCAATATTAAAGTCTAAGAACAATCTTAAAGTTAAAGAAATTATTAATAAATTTATTATAAATTAAAAATTTAGATCTTAGATTATATCATCTTTTTTGTTAATAAGAAAAAAGGAACATAACCTAATTACTGATGTCCCAAAAAATTTTTGAGTTTTGAATTAAATGGAAAAATACTGACAAAAATGTCAAAATTAACTAACATGTATTATTCACAATATGATAGTTCCATAGAAAGTGAAATTGCTTATGATTCTGACAACTCAGATGCACGTAAATTGTTAAGAACATCACCATCTCATGCTAAATTTTATGAATATATTGATCGTAGAAATAATGAAGAAGTTTTACATGAAAAGTGGAAGTATAAATTACGTGAACAAACAACCCTTGCAAAAGAGATCAAAGAACAATGTGGTATGGCAGTTAACCTAACAGATAATCGAGTATGTTATTTTTATAAACCTGTTGTGCAGCATATACCAGGCATGAAATTTAAAATAACATTTAATTATGTTAAACTATTGCGCAAGTGGTATATTAGTTTGGGCCGCAGTCGTTTGCCTCATGAGATTACACTTAATGACAAAGTAAAAGATGGTACTTATGATCCTATTTCCAGAAGAATCCTCAAAATGGTATATCAAATAAAAAATTTGTTGGATATTTTTATACAAAAATTGGAATATATATGTACAATGGTTGACAATATGAAAGAAGTTTACAAAGACATAGAGTTTCAAGTAAATGAATCTTTAACCAAAATCAAAATAATACTGAAAGAAAAAAGCTGGCCTAAAGGTATACAAAAGACAAGTGCAAAAGATATTATTATTCTAGACATAGCACTAGATAATAACTTTAAAGCTGATAATCTTTCATACGAGTATGAACACAATAATGATACATCAGCACAACAAAAAAGAATGTGCATATTTAAATTGGAAGAGAAGATAAAAATATTTTTTGATCTTCCTTTACTAGAAGCATTTAATGTATTTATGGAATAATATTTTTTCTAGTGATGAAGTATTACCATCTTAATTATACGTTATATTTTATTTAAAATAAATCATATAACTACATGAAACATATTTCTTCATATTATGTTTATATTTAAATATACAATTGTTACTTTCTATTTGAATTTAATAAGGTCCTAAATATTTTATTAAGTATGATTTTTTGTGTGGTTCTGTATTATATTTGTATTATATTATATTTTTCAAATTTACTTTTAGTTACATATATCTTTAATAAAACCATTATCTGTTAATACATTAACATTAGATTATTTTTTAAACTAAAATATACTTACTGTCGGGCCATTTTGGCACTTTGGTATGTTCGGATTTACAATGAAACAGTTAGTTAACACTAAACCTACCAGCGTCGGTCAAATTGACCGTTCTCGAACTTGTACACAAATTTAACCATATTTAAACTTTATCATATCGCTTCATAATTTCTAACTTTTCCTAAAACATGCATACAATATATTTTTCGGCATTTACTTTCAGTTTGCTCTTTTATTTTCTGAGAAAAATTTGTACTCTGCCTTGTCTACCGTGAACGGTCATTTTGACCGCCCGACAAAATATTAGTACAAAGAAAAGGCTATCTCAAGATTAGATGACAAACAAAATTAGTGATAACAAATAATAACAGCTGTTAAACCTGTCTTGTCATAAAACATAATCCATCCCTCTATCAAGATGACCACCAGCTGTCAAGACATATTATAGAGTATTGGGGACTAAGAGGGAGCTAGATGTAATAAAACTAAATGCATTTATTGCTCTACTATATGCCTGTGGTGCATATCAGGCAAAAAATTTAAATGTGTCATATTTGTGGAATAAAACTTGGAGACCTGCATTTTTTTCAAAAACAATGAGCAGGAATGACTTTGCTGAAATTATGAGGATTATACGATTCGATAAGAAGAGTGAAAGAAGCCAATGTTTACGAACTAATAAATTTGCAATGGTACCTACAATGTAGGGCCAATTTATAGAGAATTCACAAAATTGTTATAAACCTGGTATATACATTACTTTTGTATAAAGAACCACGGGAAAAAACCATGCAATAAAACTATTAACAAGTTCAGATTCATTACTATAAAAAGCTTGTCAAGTAAAAAATTATAAAGGTTACAAAATTACGAAAATTTGTTTAAAATGTGGGTAATATGTATGTGGCAAATATACATTTGATAATAAAATAACTTGTAAAAAATGCAGCGAAGTTGAATAAGATATACCTCTATATAAGTAAAAGTGTAATTCTATTTAAGTCTATAATTGAAATTAAACAAAAGTAAATTTGGACGAAATTTTATGAAAGTTTATCATTTTATATACATTTAGTTATAAATTAACCATTATCTAAGTTAAATTATAAAAACTATTACTTCTTTAGTCAGTAGGAATAGGTATACACGAAATGTCGTTAGGTTTAGTGTTAATAAAAAACTAAATGAAATATCTTGTTACTTGTCAATTAAGATATTTTGGTATAAAACAATATATTTAATTTCCCAATATGATTATGTTAAAATAGATATAGAGACTAAATATGTATTGTGAATTAAATAAATATGTAATATGAATTAAAAATGTGAAAAATATATATTTATAAATATTGTAACAGGTAATATTATTTTATCTATATAATTACTTTAGCTTGTATTCTTAAAGAATCTATTACTTGTTAAAAAATGTATTATCAATTTCTACATTTAATGAGCAAAATATATACTTACAATTGGTAGCAGTATTTGTTGGTGGTTGAGGGATTATTCCTTGAGGATTAGATCCTGGTCCACTCATATTCATCATTTGATTGTTTCCAGTTCCTTGACGTGCCAATGTTTGTAATGCCCCAATTGGATCAGGCATACCCTGATTTCCAGAACCACCTGTACCTGGTGCATTACCTCCCGCGCCCTTTTTAGAATCTGGAAGAAGTATAATATATTATAAAGTGTTAATTATTTATCTATAATTTATATAAATTAAAATAAATATATATATGAATATATTACTTAATTCTCTGACATGTAGAATTAATCTGGCCACAAAACCTAGATATTCTTCCTGAAAATAAATGAACTTATTATTAATTGAAATAATTAACAATTTGCCACTTGGAATATTTAATATATTATTTATTTCTTACACAGATAATCTAATAGTAATAAACAAAAACAAAAAGAATAATAACACACCTTAGTTTTTGCTTTTTGGAAAACATGATTTTCCATTTCAATACTGTTTTTTGCAGTAGGCATCCCAGACATTTGTACAGCTTCATCTCTATGATAAAAATATTTAATAAATATAAAAATACACATTTCCTCTATTTATTCAAATATATAAATTTATTTTTTACATTTCTTTTTTATACAAATATTTTAGAACTTTTTACTCTTTAATAATTTATATTATTTAAATGAGGTTAATGGGAAAATTTTACCGTTTATAACCTTTTGACATAAATTGACTTACATTTTTGCAATTACACTTTGTCGGAAACTTTGTGTTCTCCAAGAATTTTCATCAGTTGCCATTTTTAATGTTTAATAATTAAATCAACAATCGAAGTAATTACACAACTTTCTTCTATCACAGTAACTGTAGGACTAAACACCCATATAGCTAACTGAAAGCCTGCTCTTCGAAGTATAGTTTGGAACATAAAGGCATTAGTGAATAGCCTCCTTAATCATGTTTCTATGAAAACGATGATTACTTTATTGCACTATATAAGTAACTATCTTTTATCCGCTGTTTTTAAATTATAAATTTTTAAATTATAAATTTAAAACATTCAAAACATTTATAAAATTATAGGTAAAAAATTAGAAATGTTTAGTAAATTTTAAGGTAATTAATTTTTTTATCTAATAACAGATTTTGAAATTTTTCTCAAAAATAGATAGATTCAATCATTCAATATTCAATAATTTCTAGATATTCAGCTTAAGCCAAAAATATGAAATTTAAGACTTATTTAATATCATGTCAAAAATGGAAATTGATTCATGAAAATGCTATAATGCATTATTCGTTTATCATGTCGGTACTTTACTCCTTAACCTTAAAATAAGTTTCTAAGTAACCTCTAAATTAAAAAATGGCAGAATTAGAATTAACAGAAGAAGAATTAACATTAAAACACAAAAAAGAACGGAAAGAATTACAAGGTAATAAAATTATATAATTGTAGTTTATAGGATATTTTTTCTTTATTAATGATAATAGGTTCTTTAACGTAAAATGATTTACAATATTGTGCTTACGTAAACGATTTGTTAATAGAATTTTATTATGTTGTAAATATTTAATATTATGTGTTTAATAACATTTTTCAAATGTATTACCTTTTAGTTACTATATATTAAATTTTAGCACAAATACAAACGCTAAAAAAGTCAATTTGTAAGGGTGATAAGAAAAAGAAGAAAGAAGTAACTGAGGAAATCAATCGCTTAGAAGAAGCTTTAGATAAAAGACAAGAAGAAGAGTTTACTACATGGAAAGTTACACATCTTAATATCAATAATGTGGAAAATGAAGATACAGAAAATAGTAATGACAAAAGCACAAAAGACAACAAACAATATGAACAGTCAACACATAGAATTTCGAAAGCACAGAAGAGAAGAGACAAGAAAGCAAATGCAGAAAGAGAACGCAATCAGAGAATTATAGAACAAGAAGCATTAAATGTTTTTGGGAAAAGAAATGTAGAATTGCAAACTATTAAGAAAATACTATGTGAACGTGGTTTGATGATTTATGAGATTCCAAGTGATGGCCATTGGTGAGTTACTTGTTTAGATTGTTTAAAATAATTTGGGACATAAAGTACGAATTTTTTTACTTTATTTATATTGCTACCAAATTAATTTTTGCAGTTTATATAATGCTGTTGCACATCAGCTGAAAATTATAGGAGAAACTCCATTGAATTTTCACGAACTTAGAACAAAAACTGCTATATATTTGAGAGAAAATATGAATCAATTTTTACCATTTATTTCCAATCCAGATTCTGATGATGTTCTCTCACCAGAACAATATGAAAAATATTGTGATGATGTGGCAGATACAAGTGCCTGGGGTGGAGCTATTGAGGCAAGTTTAAATAAACTAAGGAAATACATATATTGTTCTAAAATTTATAAAATCATTTTTGTTTAAAATAGCTACAGGTTCTTTCGCATGTGTTGAAATGTCCGATAGAAGTCATTCAGGCATCAGGAGCACCATATGTTATTGGTGATGACTATAGCAATGAAAAAAAAATGATATTGACTTATCACCGGCATATGTATGAACTAGGTGCTCATTATAATTCTGTTACAAAATATGTTATAGAAGAAGAAAGCTGATAGAGATGGATCTTGTATCTGACTAATATTTACGAAAGAGAAATTAAGCACGTTTCATAATACTTTTTACTATGATAAAATACATGAACTATTGAAAGCTGCCACAATATAAGTGTCCAGGAAACATATCAATTTTAAATTAATAGTACGACGTTTCTCTGGCAATTTTAACTAATATATACCTAAAAGGCTGTAACTTCTGTTAAATAGTAAATTTAGTCGAAGGTAATAAAATAACAAATTAATAGTTTCCCTTTATGGATTTTTGTAAAATAATTATTGCACTATTATTATGCGAGAGAGAAAATTTTATTTATTTATTACTTAAATATTTGACAATATAAAGAAGCTGCCAGCAAATTGCAAGTACACATTTACTGTTCAGTGCTTGCTTCCTCTCAAGTTTTAATGTAAATATCTATTTAAATATGATTTGTGATGAAAATTAAGCAAATATTAAAGCGATATTATTACAGTAGAAATATTAAGATTGTATATGCGTGAATAATATATGCTAATACTTTTGTCATGTGTTCTTATAGTTTTGTACTATTTTGATGGTGAGTAATACATAAAATGTGAAATAAAAGTGACGAAATATTAAAATCATTAGTTTTTGAAAGTATATCTTGTTTATTCTTCAGTTTGTGACAAAAGGTCACGGGAAAATTAAATTAGACTTTCAGTTTTGCACATGATTTACATTATCATTTGATGTTTTATCATCTTCAGATATTCCTTGGTTTTTATTTGGATCATCCGGTTTCATTTGTGGGAACAGCAGTACTTCCTAACAATACATCATCATCATTATATATATATATATATATAATATATATATATATATATATATTTTTTTATCATATTCTGTTGTTTATATATTTTTATCATTTGAAAACTTACTTTGATATTATTTGCATCTGTAAGTAACATTGTAAAACGATCAATACCCATTCCCCAACCAGCAGTTGGTGGTAAACCATATTCCAATGCAGTACAAAAGTTTTCATCAACAAGTTGAGCTTCCTCATCTCCAGCTGCTTTATCTTTTGCTTGTTGTTCGAATCTATATATTCGTAATATTGAATAAATTCTTTAAATCAAATTGTAATTGGAATTTATGAAAGGTTTCTGTTTAGTTAAATTACCTTTCTCTTTGTTCTATAGGGTCGTTCAATTCTGTGTATGCATTACAGACTTCTTTTTTCATAATGAATAATTCAAATCGTTCTGTTAATCCTGGTTCAGAACGGTGCCATTTTGCTAATGGAGACATAATTTGTGGGTGATCCAAAATAAATGTAGGGTTGATACAAGTTTCTTCTATAAATTCCCCAACGAGCTATTAAAAATTTATTGATAAATATATGTAACTATAAACGTTCCTTAAATTTAAAATTCATAATACCTTATCCAGTAATCTAGCTGTTGTTCTTGGTGGAGGACATTCAATCTCATGTTTGGTACACAGATCACTAAGTATTTGATTTGTTTCTGGGGTATTTAATTTATCCGGTAGAGGCAACTTAAATTTTAAAATTTCTTCTAAAGTTTTTATCATTGAAACCCGTTTAAATGGTGGAGTAAAATCAATTTCAATTGCTTCACCCTCTGGCCCATCTGGATGGTATGTTATTTTATAACTGCCATGAATAGCTTTTACCATTCCTGACACCAAATCTTCCGTAATAGACATCAAATCATTATAATCTGCATAAGCCATATAAAATTCGCAAGTAGTGAATTCTGGATTATGTGTCAAATCTATCCCTTCGTTTCTAAACTGTCTTCCAATTTCGTATACTCTATCCAGTCCACCTACTACCAACATCTACAATTATGCACACACAACAATGTATTAATATATAATTTATAAACAATACTTAATTGTGAGTATAACGAAATACCTCTTACTTTATGATATAATTCTGGAGCAATGCGCATGTATAAGTCCATATTTAATTCATTATGATGTGTAACAAAAGGTTTAGCTGTTGCACCACCAGCAATCATATTCATCATTGGTGTCTCAACTTCTAAAAATCCAAGTTCATCAAGAAATTTGCGGATATATGCAACTATTTTTGCTCGTACATGGAACGTTTTTCTTATTTTATCATTTAATATAAGATCTAAATAACGCTGACGAAATCTTGTCTCCTAAGTTATTGAAAATCGTACAAGGGTTATTAGCTTAAACAGATATATATCAAAAGGGGATTTTCATCATTTTGTACCTTATCTTTTAATCCAAAATAGAGATTTGGCATCATATGCAGGCAAGGACTTAAAAGAGTAATACTATGTGGTATAATGGAGAATTCGCCCTTCTTAGTTTTTCCAGGATTTCCAACTACACCAATTATATCACCTCTTTTTATCTTAGAAGTATCAGTGGCAAATTTTTCTCCATCTTTATACTGTCTTGCATTTGCCATTACTTGAATTTTAACACCTTCTCCTCTAAGGTCGTAAAAAATCAGTTTAGCACCTGATTCTCTAATTGCATGTACACGACCAGCTACGCTATATACTTCATTGTCTAATATTTCTCCAGGTTTTAAATTATTACTGAATTTTTCAATGAAATTTTCCAATGAAACCGATACATGAAACTTATGTGGGTATGGATTATCATTTGCATCTTTGAGGTTCTTGATTGCTTGAGTCCTAAGTTTAATGTATTCCTAAAAATCATTACATATCTAATGTAAATACAATCATAACATAACTTTCTATACATTTAAATATATATTTAATTAAAAAGATCCTTAACATTATTATAATGTATATACACTCACATTTGGAGCAATATCTTCTTCTTGAACTTCTTTTTTCTCCTGAGCTTTGGTTCGGTCCTCCACTATCCCTTGAGTAACTGTTTTTGCTTCTTTTTCTGCTTTTTCTTTCAGTTTTTGCTCTGCTTTCAAACGCCTTTTTATTTCACTGTAAGCAAATTTGGAACACAACGAACATTGGTTATATTACGCATATAAATAAACATGATTTTGATTAAGACATACGCACTTTATGTAAAAATGGCGTATAGGTATCTGATGCAATTTTGTTGATTGTGCTCGATAAAATACCGGCGATACCACATCAACAAAAGCTTTGGTTATGTTGCACAACATAGTTAATTAAAATTGTCGTTGCTATAATACTTAACGTATATACATATACATACACAATAAATATATTTGTTCGTAAATATTTACAAAATATTGCTATTTAATGCTTGAAAAAGGCACATCAATGTAATCAGTTATTCATATAACAACGTGGATAGGTAAAATATGGCACCGATCGCTGTTCTATGTAGGTTATGTCAAAATTATTAATATAGGTAATAAAAAGTTCTTCATAGATGTAAGATAGGAAATTTGGAAATCTAATTTTCTGTTAGTATATTATTTTACTCACTTTTTTGATAACACTGGTACATTCGTATTGTCAGCCATGTTGGTACACTTCCGTAGAAAAGATTTTCACTTTGTGGTTGGTGATCCTGAAAGGTGACCATTTGCCGAAGTAATCGTTTTTTTTTCATTTTACGTATGGTTTTAATTTTAAATACATTTTCTTTCTACTTAAAATTATTTATGTTGAAGACTATTTCATTGTTCTAAGTATATATTACAAATAAATAAAAATACGTACAGAAATTATAATTCTTTCCTACTTTATTGTCACTTTTATTAGCACGATATTTGAAGTACGTTACTTTGACAACGACGTTTGTTGATTGACGCGTTCAGTATTAGTCGTTTTTGTCTAATGTCAATCTGAAGGATATTTTCACTCGATTAGAAAAATGGATGGTTGTTTTGGTTATCACGAATTGAAAGCATTGCAGGAATTAATTAATCCTCTTAAAAATGATTCAGATTCCGAGGATGATTTACCACAGGCTGGCGCTCAGAAACTTGGTAAGATTTAACAAGTTTACAGGATATAATTGTTTCTTCTCTGCACTCGTTTAATATTTAATTGTAATATTTGATAATTATAATATTTTAATAATTATAATATTTAATAATTTTAATATTTTAATTTTTATTTGAATATTTGATATTTACAATACAAAGATTTCTTTTTCCTATAATAATCACTTAAAATGGTTTAAAGTTGAAGCTATTATTATTATGATAATAATTAGTGTATTTTTGTTTGAAAATTACATTTTACTTAAAATGGTGTGCGTGTTTGCAAAGTAGAATTTATAAAATTATTCAAAATAAATTGTGCTGTATTATATTCATATTAAAACATATGAAATTATATGTATTATGAATAATATAAACATATGAATAATATGTATTACTGACAATAATATTGATTATTTTAAATATTGTAAATATTTGTGTATATTATCTACATTTAGCGTACTTTTATACATTTAAATTTCCTATAAGTGAATAAATATTCGCAATTTAATAAGAAAATTTTACCGTAGAAAGTAGTTTTCGCGACAGTATACGCGATGTGTAAAATAGATATTTTTAAGGACCTGGCGATATCGGTACTCGAAATGGAAAGTTTCAAGACCGCTCGGGCCCACATGCGCCGCTGAAAGCGGAAGCTGATGATATTTGGCATCCGTCTGAAGCAGTTGCTTCGCAGAGTACGGAAGCCTACGATCCAAGAAAGGTGCCGGAATATGAGATGAAATTTAAGCAGGCGGTGACGGCGGAAGACGTTTTTTTGGGCGTTAGTATCACATCAACATGTATACAGCAAATAGATCGCTTTTAAACTCGGCTACTTTGCACACGTTTTCAAGAGAAGTTTTCTAATTAATTCTTTGTTACAGGTTGCGAATTGGTGGTGTTAAATGTAAATAGTCGCTGTGATAGAATTTTATTTCATTCTTCCATGCATAAAGTTTATTATGATATATTATATTATACTTTATTATATTTCATTGTTCTATGTCTAATTCTTTGAGTATTAACTCGTCACACGAATTGCTAATATTTTAGTAATGATTTATTTATTCAAGGGTTCTTTTTTCTATTACATAATTTACATTAAAACGTATATTATATTTTTACTTACAAGAATTGAAATCGATTTAATTAAAATTAATTCTCTTCTTTTAATGTTAATGTTGTTTCTCGTGTAATATTCTGTACACCATGTTTATTATAGCATGAAACAGCTCGTGTTTTATATGTTATTTTGTACCCGAGACATTTTCAGTAGTTTTTTCCTCTTATCTTTCATATTACACGTAATTCCCTCGAGATTATTAATAACGAGTGCTTTTCATTGAATTAAATGGCTCATAATACAACCTTGCTTCTAGTGAATCGTAGTTTTCCTGGTATCAATCATTTTCCTATATTATTTACAATTAAGTAGTGATCACTTCCTGAAATTCCCGTTATTATCTTGTTGTTTACCTTGCAAGAAATATGTCATATTAAAGTATTTACTTCGAACAATTATGTACTAAAACTATAAAAATACGTTTTTTATAACATAGGATCGTTTTCAATTTTATTTATGTACGTTACGTCACAATTAATTATTTAAAATAGTTAAATTTTCATGATTGTATTTCTTTCGTATTTTTAAAAACTGTTTTCATTCTGTATATTAAAAAAGCTTTCAATTCCAAGGAAACCGTAGCAAAATGATTAATCGTGGCTACTTAATCACGTAAAGTGGATTTAAGTGTTAATTACGTAAAAGTTGAACCTATAGTAAAACTTAGTACATATATGCTATACACTTCTATTATAGTATAGAACTAAGTCACATTTTCTTGTTAAATCAGATGGGCTTCAAAACGCCAGGGACCGCATCCTGCGAGTGGTTGTCCGTGTTGGTGAAGATGCCGCAGGAAGTGCGCGAGAAAATCGAGCTGTCCGTAGAAACCGAGGCGATCGACGTGCGGAGCCCAAGGTGAGAGAGGAACCCAACGATTTATCAGGCAATCCCTTACGAACTTTCGTTGCTTTGACTCCAGTTGGGCCGGAATTTCTTTGACAATTTTACGAGTCTGTAAATCTGCCAGAGCGTAAAACCAGTCACAATTTTCCAGATATCGACTGCATCTCGAGACGCCACATCCGGTTGATCCTAACGCCTCATCGGCCAAATGGCATAGTGATATTTCTACCTTAGAGGTCACCCTCAGACTTGTACGCGAGCTGGACGGCGTAAATTTTTAATCAACGTTACGGTAGGCTTTCAATCCCGACTCTTATAAAAACTTGAGGGACTTCTATATCGATTGCGATCAGTATCTTCGCATCTGTGTACATTACTGTTCGTAAAATTAAGCCATGTTAAAGGCTGATCCTTGATATTCAAACTTGGTTATTTTTTAAAGTTTTTTAACCGACAAATATCTCCAATTATTGAAAGGTAACAATATCTATTTAATTTTATTTTACTTATTTGATTTAACTATACTTATATAACTAAATTCTCTAAGATCTTGTGGATCATTTTGTTAATTTCTGTAGATTTCTTTCTTTCTTTTGTGTTATTTCTGTGATTTCGAATTTACGAACGGTAGTACATATTTAGTTTCTCTTTTTATCTTCTTTCTCTCCAGTAATGAAATTGCCATGCCTTTACAGAAACGATTCTTTTACAGAATCCAGATCTCTATTTTTATTTTAATTGTTTGACGGATCGAAAAAGAGATTCGTTAGCAATATAAGAATTATAACATGTGAGATGCAATATATGAATCGTAATATTGTATATGAGATGTTTGCTTGAATGTATAGGATGAAAGCATTGTTTGTTTATAATATTTCTCTTTGTATCAGATTAAAGATCGACGTATTGTATTCTTGCCGTTAAGGCAGATAAAATTCATATTGAGAGTTGCGTTTTAGAATATGAAATAAATATCTGCTGGGTACATATTATACAACTTCAGATACTTCAGATTAACAAATTTACTTGTAAATGTTGATTATTATGTAATTTATGATAAAATAACTTTCTATAAAAACTAGATTTTGATAAAAATACTTTGATTCAAGGTATAAGTAAAATAAAATGAATTGTGTATTCTACAATAATGTAATAAGTAATGATTGCTTTCATAAAACATAGAAAGTTCAAGCATACTATTTCATATGTTTTAAAATTAATATTAATAATATCATTTTGACACAAAATTCAGTAGAACATTATTTATGCAAATAAAGGTAGAAATATAGCATTATTCACCTTCTTAACATGAATTTGTATATCTAAAAATATGGTATGAATAAAGGATAACATGAGAGTTTAGATCACAGAATCATATTTTGTTTGGTATTGGTATTTTCAAACAAGCTATAATAAAAATATTTCAATTTTACTTTGTTGGCTTCATTAAATTTTTCTGGTCGACAGAACCATTTATTTTAATTAAAATTTTTCTCGAAAAATGATTTTCCCTTGAAATAATATAAAATCACGTTTTTATAGAATTTCATGCAAACAATATTATATTGATAATAAACTAATATACATAAGATAGTATATTAGCAATACTGTAATATCGGATGAAGCATATTATTTTACCACACTAATAATTTAAATTCATTGAACGGCTATACGATACGATATTCACGAGAGAGATAAAATATTCAGAAGAAACGAAACAAACGAAATAACCAATCAAACAATGAGAATTTTTAAAACAAATGTTCCACGTCTATTTGCTGAAAGTGTTCATCTAGTTTTAAACGATCGATTATTTGCGAAATTCCCAATGCGCCCCGTCACGTATCTCAGACAAGACTCTCTTAAATGATCATTTCCATAATCTCAGAAACCACTCGTGTCTCTTGATGCGAATACAGAAATTACTCAGGCCTTATTATACACAAATGATCGTTTCGTACTATGAAATCTAAAGTGATTCGCCTCTTTTCGAAGATGCATCTATTACATGCCAGAAAGGGGATGAAAAATCACGATAATGAATGCAAAACTATTGAAAGAATCGAAAGTGTATTCATGTTTTCGGTGTATACTTGATTCTTGAGTCGAGTCATTTATGTTTGATGAAGAATGGCTAGAATAGGTCCTTAGTTCTGTCGAGTGATTTATTTTCGTAGATGATCACTTTTCGATCGTCTACATATAAATTAAAATATCCGTTTTAATTTCACAGATTACTTAATGGTTTATGGTTTCGCGGTTTAATTAGTACTTTTACTCTTGTCTTATACTGTATTAACTCTACAGCATTCTTTTAGTTTTTCTTTCTTTTTTTTTTTCTTTTCTTTTTTTAGTTCTTTAAACAGAGGATGAAAATTGGAATACCTATATTTATTATATTTTTACCATCTTATTTAAACACGTACATTTAAAAGAGTGAAACATTAGAAATTCTAGATTTAGAACGTTCCTCGAGAATCTGCTGCACGATTATACGCAGAATTTCTAAAACCATCTTGCCAAAGAACTTACGAGTGGACGTTGATTATTTTTCTTGCCTGCTTGTTATGCATTTTGTCGTTTCGGGTCGTTTAGCCGCTATAGCTAAGGCTCATTTCACGTAAAGCAAGTTTCTCGCGGAAAAGTCTGCATATTTTTATTTTTCTTATTTTCAGTCGTTAGTCGCACATCATTTTCATTAAAAATTATTTTATTAGAAATTAGTATCTTGATAAGAAATATAAATTAGATAATGAATAAGATAATAATTAGAATTTATTTTGGCCAGAAATTAATATTTTGTGGAGTCACAACATGCCCTATTCCATGGTAACCTTGAAAGAATCACGGATATCTTTGTAAATTCGATAGCGCAAATGCTTTTATCAATTTCAAGGAAGTTAAGATTTCACCGGATCGTGTATCTATCCGTGGATTTATTTCCAACTGTTCGAAGAAATACGAATGTAAAAGTTTCGCCGCTGTTAAACGCGATCGCAGATCTGTCTGCGAACTTTCGGAAGAACTTCTTTTCACGGCATCCATCTCCCGTTTTTCGTTATTAGTTAAAGCAACCAATTAAAGAAATTGCGTTTCGGTGGGATTTTATGTACACAAGATATCTCAGGATTTCTTAATTAATTACGCACATTGAGTCTACCGCCAATTGAGCGTGTTATTTCGATTAGAAGTAAGAGATAAGATAGATCTTTTACTTAATTTTAGAAACAATTTTTACAGGTATATTTATTTTTCTCCCACGATTTGAGACATATCGTCCCGTTATTTATATTAAGCGTTAACTAAACACAATTCTTCTGCGACATAATCGTAGATAATGTACACAACAATTGTGTAATGTAACGGATACTTTTAGTTCAGAGAGAAAATATTTGTTGGAATACTTTGCACCAGTTCGAATCTGATATTAGATAAAGAACAAGGGATTAAATTCTATGGAGAGAATATAATTATTATTCACGCGACGGTATGTTCATCCCGTAGAGCCAATTTGTCGAGAAGTTCGAACGCTTTAGAAACTTTGAGATAGTGTTCCTTTGGCGTGTTGACCCGTATGACCTGACTGTGACATATTGCGTAATGCAGTGCAGCAACACATTGCGATGCACGAAGAGAGATGCACAACGCCGTGCGGCGGGTGAAACGCTGACGCCCCCGATAAAGGGAGGACGCGATTCTTCCCCGTGAATCGATTACTGAGACCGCAGTCGATAATACGAATTCCCGCTATTACTGTCATCTACGTGTTCCGTTCTTCTCCTTTATATTAGACTTCTGTATGCATTGAATACGTTTCTGTTTCTGATATGAGAATGATATCCTTTCAAAATGATAATTTTTGGAATTTGTAGTAGCAGCTTACGGGAAGTTGCGTGGAAGTTGTATTTTATCAAAAATGAGCAAGTACTATTCAGCGATAATGTATTACATAGCATGTAACAAAATTATATGGTTCATCGATGGTTTACGCGATAGCGCGAATTTTTTCTTGAAATCCATAAAACAGTACACGCATTCGGAAAATGTAAAATTCTTATGGAAGAAGGTGTATTTAGTATTATTAGTTGATAAATTAATTATTGTGCAAAATTATCGTATTAATAATTAATTATTGACTACGATATTTTGTTGGCAAATGAAATTTCACTTATTCGTCAAATAATCGTCTCTACCATCACCATGTAGTCACCTACAGACACTCTTTGCTCGTATTCCTTGAAGAGCATGTTTGCGCCGTAATTCTCTGATTATATTCTTGTGACTACGAACAAATTTGGCTGGGTTCGAATCGTCCGCCTCGCCTGTTACATACCTTGGAGACTTTTCAATTTCGTTCATGCCGTGTGTTCCACGCTCGGTCTAGATATAGCGTTGGAAACGGGACGAGGCACATATGGCCGTAGACATTTTCCGAGGTTGCATTTCAGCGGCCATTATGGTTTTCCCATTTCCTGAATGTGATATCCAGGTGAAAGGTAGTCGGGAATGGATACAAGGACACGTGTGGTCCACAACCAGCCGCAAGGGTGAGAGCAGAGGGATACGGACGGATAGCGGTCATAGCTGGCAGAGATACGAAAATAATTGGGCAGAAAGCTAGCGGTTTCTCAGGCGAGACTCTCTCGGATACGTGGGATGATATTCGCTGGTTGTGTCGTATAATTTACACGGTCAGATGAAAATAGCGGAAAGAGATGATTTCCTTATTTGTTCAGTAATGTACCGAGAGTTAACGAAAATCAGTGACGATCTGATTGCAATTGAACTCCTTAGAGGCCGGGTTGCTGGGAGGTTTATGCGAATTTGCATAAAGTCCCGCCTTTTCGTGAGAGGATTTCCTTCTTTTATTGCGGTTTTGTTCCTCGTAGGTCTTTTTACGTCCTCGAGTTCGTTGTAAGCGAAAGAAGCTTATTTTACGGATCGAGGGAAACTGGATTCCATGTATTCAGATAGTTTTACGACGGTTTAATTGAGATATGATGGTTTTAAAGATTCGAATCGAGACGTAGTTTTAAAGCTAAAAAGTTGTTTCATTAGGTCTTGAATGTGGTTTTCTTTTGAAGAAAGGACTATGCCACGCTATTGAACGTGATCAAATCAAAGTTTCCCTTTGTACCTTCATTCCCATTTGTAAACGTTGGGATGCCCCGTTGATAGTTTGCTCGATAACGTATTCGATTACACGATATCGCATACTGTCGACCTTTATCTACAACATTTGATTGACTATCACGCGCGATGTGTACCAATGATGTGTAACGATGCGCGGCATTCAGGTAATTATAAGACCTGTTACGGAGCTGCAAATTGTTCATGGATCTTGATATAACAGGCGAAGTCGCGACAGCGAACTTAACAGGTTGTTGCCAGAGACAGGGTAATTTGTCTTTGGTAAATTAATAACATCGCGGTACCTTCCGTAAGAAGTTTTCAACGCGGCCTGCCATCCGCTTTCATTAAAATTCGATGATTTATCTTTTTGCGCGCCATTCGCGTGCAAATTATAATTAACTGCATGCAAGAATTTGCAACAGAGAAATGAAAAATGAGAGAGGAAAGTGGAGTTGCATTGGGCAACATCGAATTCGATCAATTACTCAAATAAATTTTTGTCGTTGAACATTTGGAAATAAATTAAAATATAAATTGATGTGGGAAATGAAATTTTATTACGAAGTTCTGGAGAATTTAGGAAGGAGAATATTCTTTCAATCAGTTGACTCACATATTCACCCCGATTAAGCGTATTCTAATTGTTGTTTTAACACCGAACTTGTCGCGAACGTTGAATTAGATCGGCGAAAGATAAATCATCGGTAGGCATGATCAATTTACCAAGAGATTCGGAACATTTCGATAAATTGTCGGACAGTCTCGCATGGGATATTGTGAAATTGCTTTGACACATTTCCTATCGTTTGCCTGAAGGCTGCTATGCAACGGAAATCGATAATTTAACCAATAGATAATACACACGGTCAGATGGAACGTGTCTGCTTGTGTGTCGTTCGTAAGCTCTATTCGTTGCTTTTGGCCAGTAATTCATGGGTGTTAATTCTCTTCCTATTTCGTGTTACTTACACTGGTATTACGTTCCACTGTCTCACAAATGTATTTCTTTCTTATTGTTTCATTTGGAGGTGCTGTATTTGCAATATTTTGATACTTTCACTTCTTGTACTTTTTAATGTTTGCCGAGGGTAAAGCTGAGACGCGAGATGATAATAAATTTTCTTATAAAATCACGATGTGATAAATTTCAATGATCTGTCCAAAAATTTACCAATACCGTATTAATAATTTATGATTTAAAAATGCATTCTTATACCGACAATTAACTTTTTTACCTTTGCAATTCTCTCAATAATATTTTGGTCGTTCATTTCTCGAACAGACAAACGTATTCTTCTTTATATTTGTAGACTCGAAATTGAGAAAATGGGAAAAAGTTAACTTCTACAACAAGGAACTTCTTTATTCCTGCAGATGTGAAAAAACAAAGTTGACTCGAAAATCATCCTCAGATGCATAAATCCGTTTGCCCGGAGAACAGAGAGTAAATTTTAACGAGGCAGGAGGTCTTTTGTTTTCCATTCGGCCGGCTTCAGTTTTCCATAAATTAATATTTACCAGAAACGGGAAGTAAAGCGAGCTACTTTTCAACTCGCTGGTCCCTCGAACCTATTTAGATCAAAGCAGTTGCTAAAGCAAACAGGCCAGTCTCTCTCTCTCTCTCTCTCTCTCTCTCTCTCTCTCCTTCTACGCTGTGTCTTCGGCTGGCGGGGACGAAATTCTCATTACTCTTGCTTGATAGTTTAAACAAGCATCGTTTGTTATCGACGAAACGAAACGCGTGGATATCGTGTTTTCTATTATTCTATTTCTAAGCGTTCTTCTTCGAAGGACTCTTTTTCTCTAACTAGACTCGGGACGAAGACGTACGAGTAGAGGTTCAAGAGTTCACCGAGTCAATGCACTTCTATAAATCTAAATGAACGACGACAGGAAAGTAGAACGCTTAAATGCAACGAAACTGACGCGTGACGTCGTCGAGTTTCAATTTCGCATTGTCGCGAATTGTTTCAACAAGGACGTGATATCATCGAATCATGAAAGTACTATTTGTACAATGACACGACGTTGTTGATTTAATAAAAACTATCTTTTAATAAAAATCGCAAATTATGAATGTGAAAAAGAAGTAAGAGCGACGTTAATTGTGGTCAAACAAAGCAAGTCATTTGTGGTCGTTGAAAAATTATAATAATGTAACGAACGAAGTGGCAGTTTTACGATTATGTAATGTTTCTTCCTAATTCAGTTACTTAATGTAATTTTACTTCTGTTCGTCAATTTTCGTCCCATCGTTGTTCTAGAAAAGTTTTAAGTAAAAGAATTTATTTTATATAATAAGAAAAGCTGATAAAGAAACGAAAATCATTCCAAATTCAAAAGGATTAAATTACATATTAATATTATTTTACGATCTCAATAAAAACTATATTTATTGCGCTTCAAACGATTATTAGATTCTTTTACTCATTCTTGAATTATGAAGAAACGATTCATAAGGTGTAATGGTCTCCGGTCGAACGAAGACACAATTTTTACCACACGTCCAATAAGTTCGTATAAGAACGTAATAGACAGCGGCGGGAAATATTTTGTCCACATGTGGATTGCACACGTTTTATCATCGTGATCGATAGCGAAGCACCAGTGGTTTAGGATGAAGAGTTCCTACGAGGACGGTGAGAAATTCATTGAACCGTTACAAATATTTGCACGTGCGATTGTTCTTATTCAGAAAAACATTAATATTGTATATAAACTCCTGACTTGAATTTCTATAAATTTCGTTTAATTTTGAGCTAGCAACACGTCGTCGTAACGATTTTCTGTGACAATTCCATAAAGCTAACTGTATGTATTAATGCACGAATTTGTATTACTCGTTTTATTTAGTGTTTCGATGGCAATAAACTATATCGTAAAATATGTAATCATGTATTTATTCCATTTTTATAAATATGGTATAGACAGTAAAAATATTCTTTTTGTTTGTTTGGTTGTTATTATTGCAGAAAAATATTTTTTATATATAGAATTATAAATTCATAGTCTTTTTTATGTTGCAAATATGTTTTATTCATTTAATAATGTTTTAAATTGATATTAAAAAAAAAAAAAAATGAATTTGCCCCCAGAGAGATTTGAACTCTCGACCCCTGGTTTACAAGACCAGTGCTCTAACCCCTGAGCTATGGAGGCTCACACTCCTCCAACTTTTGGCATCATAAAAGAAAGTAGCGTTTCATGAAATATTTACAGTTAGAAGTTAAATAATTATTAATATTCTTATTTTACTTCCACGTATGCTTGAAATGTAATACTATGCAGAACTGGAAAGAAATCTTCTGAAAAGAATGTAAATCTAGTTTACAAATGATTAATATTGTCGCGTAATAGGCATTGAAATTAATTACGTAATGGGAACGTAACGAATGATTCAGCCTTATTCATAATACTTTGTCTGATATGCTTATCTATTTTCTATTTATAGTTTCCTATTCGATTAGGCTGCAGTTCTTATTTCATTAATCTTTTACATCTTGATATGTATTTGTATATTTTAAAGTCATTTATCCTATTATATAAATTAATTTATTATATATTATATAAAATCAAAAAATATTCAAAAATATTATGAAATAAAAAATGATTAATCATCGCGCGTAGTCTTGATAGATAGACATAAAAGTAGTTTTTAATTACATCTACATTTCATTCAAACTTATTCATAAGATAAGAATATCAGCATGAATTTCTGCCATCATGCGATTCTTATCTACCTACATACATTACGCCAACCTTATGTACATGGTTCCGTATCTGATCCAACTGTTATTTTTATTTGTATGAAGTAGTCATCGAGACAATAGTATTTCAGAGTTAATTTCCCCGTCGATGTTATAAAATAAGATATTGTCGATTAAATCAGGCATAATTAGTATTCACGTGTATTCCTGATTGACAAACACACAATTTCTAACAATTAAAATTGTAAGTGGACTGATGGCGAATGCATCGAGCAAATTGTACATCGATTTTGTTAGCGATTATCTAATTACATAGTTATACGGTAACTGTGGTATTCATTGGTAATAGTGTTATTTAAGCGAATTCCAACGCGCGGCCGTGATTTATTATGCATACGCCATACGTTATCCATAACATGCCACTCTTTCGAGTGAAAACAGATTCTACAAGTAAAAGGATTTTTCGAAATTTTCATTTATTTTTCTTAACCATTTGAAGTCTCGATGGACATTTATTTGGACGAGTGAAAATCGTAACGAAAGTTAAAAAAGATTTAAATACCTCGACCATGTCGTATGGTGGGCCAAATCTTAGAAAAGCTGGCCAAAACATAATTTTTCGAAGCAAAATAATATAATACACAGTTTGTTTAAAACAGTAACGGTAAGATTTATTCAAAAGGCCAAGATACTTGTATGATACTGTGACGTTTATCCACGCTAACGACTGTACGAGTAATGCAAGAGTATCCTAGGTATCGCAATCGCAAAACCATTGGGGCCTGCTAAACCACGACGCAGTACGAGAGAGGGCTTAATTTATGGCACCCTCAAGTATCTTTCTCTTTCTAGAACCGAGGGTGACGAAACCCTCCAAGCCTTTGAAGCTTCAGGTTTTCTTACAAAGGATGATTAAAAAGCTGCTGACGTGTTTCTAATTCTATTTTTGTTAATTAAAGTGGTTTGAAGTATGAATAACAATTTATTTGTTAAACGTGTTAAGCGTTAAATCTGTACGTATCTCTCTACACTTTAAAAAACATTTTTTGTCATTACTGGATGATTAAAAAAAGAAATGTCAATGTTGGTATTACTCTTGTAATCTCACTTTAGCAAAGTTCACATTCAAACTGTTTAAGAAGAGGAAGACCATGGTGACGACGACGAAGAAGAAAGTAAGCGTCATTCCAACGATGTGCCCTGAATGTTTAATTTGATAAACGTGGTGGCGTGTTCCTCGAAACAAGTCGCAGTTTCTGTCCAAATAGCCGACATATGGTTCGTGCTTTGCACAAAGTCTGCAAGTATTCAAAGCGTGTACCTGTGCTCCATTTTTGTGTTTAATCGGTGTATTCTCGCGTATACACGTAGCAACGAACACACAGGTGTAAACATAAACGGCGTTGCTGTTGTTGCACAATAGGGAAAGGGAGGAAGGAAGGAAGGAAAGGGAACAGGGCTGTTGGGCTTGGAAGGAAAAATGGGAACGAACGGATCTGTAGAGAGCCATAGCTTGGGGAAACCAAATGTTTGCGGACAAATCGTCGTCGTTTTCGACGGGGAAAAATCAACAAACGTTTCTGGCTTGGCCCTAATGCACCGTCCGATGGAAATCGTTCCGCACGCGAGGACACGCTCTCTACATTCGACCGCTGAATTCCAGATCTATGAATATGTCTAGATACGGCCAAGGATACGACGTGTATCCGCTTTCATCGTGGGTCGTCGCGTGTCACAGGTTTTTATCGTTTGATAAGGGAAAGGTTTTATAACACGCAATACGCGAATTTATGGGATTTCCTTTGCGAGGTTTGGAGCATGTAGAAAAATGAAATCTGGCAAGAGGTATATTAACGATTATAATTTTATGATTTTGAGATTGCAAGATTTAAGAAGGTAAGTGTTAACGATTGTGAGACAGTAACGGTATCGGTTTATTCATTAAGGCTGTAAAGGCGTTCGTTTGATTGTTTGATAATTTGTTAAGGATATAGACTCTATCCGTATCTTGCAACACGAAAATCCGAGCAATCTCTCTCTCTCTCTTCTCTCTCTCTCTCTCTCTCTCTCACTCTCTCTCGCTCTCTTTCTATCAAACCAGTTTAATTTTCGTCCTTCGCACAGATCCAACAAAATCTAAATAAAATGAAAAAAATAAACGAAAGTGGAAAATACTTCCAAACATGAGTGAACTCCACTCGTCAAAATCACGATTCATCTACTACTTGACTACGACTTGATCAGTCACATAACCCCGAAGTCTTTGATGAGTTTTTCGTTCGGTCGGGCATGCATGCGGTTTTAATTTGGCTCGTACGAAATTTGGGAATTCAAATTAAGCGGTTTACCGAGAATCGTGACTCCCTTTATTTTCTCTGGACTTCGTCACCGAGAATACTCCGAGTGCTTTTGCTTCTACTGCCGGTCTGACTACAGCTTCGTTAGACTAATATCAGCCGGATGGTGCGAGAGAATCTTTCGTTTCCGACCGCGTGGAAGAGAAGCTAACGCGAATTTCGCTTTAATTTCTAACCACGTATCAGGGGCCACGGTATGCGGGCATCGGGTCGACTGGAAAACTGGGGCTGGCTCTCTCTCCCTCCCTCTCTCTCTCTCTCTCTCTCTCTCTGGATTCTCCAGAAACTGCGTTACGTACTTCCTATTAAATTAACTCTTACCGTTTTCGAATTTATCCCATCTATTACGATAAACGAGTTCCGAAATGTTTTCGAACGTCACACCATCCTCGATATTCATTATTCTCCGCTTCTCCATGTATCAATTTCGTCGATGCGATTCAATTATATTTTGATGATCGGTTTCGCGAGTTTGATACGTTTTTCCTTTTGCTCGTGAGATTATTTCCGAGCAGTTTTACCTGGTACGTATTAATTGATAATTGAATTGAAAGCTGCGATATGGCTCAAAAGGTAATTGCATTTTTCACTTCGAGTTGAGGTTTCCTTCAGGACAATTACGAAAAGAAATTACAGGTCTAAACTCGCCGTACCCCCTAAATTGTTACTCCACAATCTTTGAAAACCTTTTAATTACGATCTATCAAACTCAATGGAGGAAAGAGAGGGGTCAGTTAAGGAACCATCGTCCTTTTTCTTGGACTTTCAGCAAGCATTCGAAATTTCTTCTGGGCTTTTATTCGGGCGGTAAAACAATGACCCTTTATAGCTCGTAAATTAATGGTGGCTTTTTGCCGACTTTCTCGACGTTCGAACGATATCGAACAGGTATCGGGGTAAGAAATCGATAAATTCGCGCAACAAAGACCGCGGAGGGGTGAATTGTAAGTCAACCCCGTGCACAAAGTGCTTTAGCATTGTTGGAAGAGAGAGAATGCTTCGTGTCCCGAGCCCGGTTTGCTCGGTAATATAAAGGCATCGTATATTCAACGATACGTGGTAGAAATTATAGGGAATTTCGAAATACATCGTTCCCGTTCACGTTAGAACAGGGTCGTTCGCAGCAGCACGCCCACCGTTATTGCTATCTTGTAAATTTACCAAGGAATGATATATCCGTTTCCCACTTATGTCCAGAGTTTCGAACGATACATCTTTCCCTCTGACTATCCTATTTAAATGTTGCCCACCTCGTATAATGTGACGTAAATTATTCAGATATCTCGATAGACAGCTTTGCTTCGGAAATAATGCGGTGTAAAATAAAATAGCCAAGTTTGCCGACACACGGTGTATTTTGTAGAAAATGTAGCAAATAATTGGACACGATATTTGAGATGGTTCTAATACTTTAACACCTAAACTAACAATCTGTCACATGCATATACTATCAATAAATCCGTAAATATCCGAACATTTTTACATTCTCTTTGTTATAATATCGTTTTTTTTTCTCTTTGCCGTTTCTTACATGTCTAGTTTCTCTTTTACGATTTCTATTTTATTTTTTTCTACCTCTTAATCTCCTGATTTCTTCTCTTTCAGCTTGTAAAAGAAAAATAATTATCTCTGCTTGATTGACCAAAAAATACATTTTTAAAAATTAATCATTCAATGAACGACGTGATACACCTTATTTCGCATTTGTGTACAGTTTCAGTATATATGAGTTTCTTAATGCGAATTTTACTTGACCGATACCATCGGCAAAAGTATGAAAGGACGGAGTAGTCGTGCAAAATTTTGCCTCCAGAGAGATTTGAACTCTCGACCCCTGGTTTACAAGACCAGTGCTCTAACCCCTGAGCTATGGAGGCTGTTGAAGTTTTTTTTTTCTTCTGCACATCTGGCTATATCCACCTTAAATTGCTTAATCTTTTAACAAATTTTTTGAATCACATCATTATTACAACACATGAGCGGTATTTTATTGCTTCGTCGTATTCATCAGGACGACATTTCGTCAAAACACGCATCCAATGCAACCACAGCTCATTCAATTAATAGCCGATAGGGAATCGCATTGCTAGTCACGTTAGTCAGTATTCGCGTGCGAATCCACGTTTGAATTTCTTTAGCGTCGATGAACGGACACCTGGCGTCGCATAGCTCTTAAAAGTTAATTGTAACGGCGACCAGGAAAAGCAGCCGCAGATGTTTCGAATGTGAATTTTCCTTTCTGTCGGACTGCAGTGTGCCAGGGACACGGAAATTCTGCAGTTTCAGCGGAAATAATAGCAGTTGCCTTGAGTTCCGACAGCGTAGCTTGGCTTGCTTGCGCACACCTTTGCCTAAGTTAAAATCGAATAAAGAAAAAGGGGAACTGATAATGTTCCGCAGATAGCAGTTTGATAATTACACCAAGGAAACGTCAGACTTGGTACGAAAAGGCATTTGCATGCTTAATTCGTCGCTTAGTAGAACGAAAAGAGAAGTCATTGTTATTGCTCCTTTCTAACGTCTGGAATCGCCGCGGTAATAATTATTTGAATCTGAGAATTAGATTCATTGGATATAATGCGAATTAATTTGCAAATATTTTTTTAGAAATTTAGTGAATTCTTTGTTATTATTTTTATTAAATATTGTTAATTTGAAATCTCCAGTGTTACATCAAGATATTCTCACTGTGCGGATGACCAGTTGTTATTTACACAATAAGAAATAAATTGTAATTTTGCTCCTATTAATATTACTTTGGATACGATACATTTCTTTGACGATGTCAAAATAATATCATTCAGAAATTAATTAAATTATCTGAAAATCCAATGAAACGTGATTATTTTAATAGATACAAAGTTATTGTTATTTTTATTACGAACGTGTAAACAAGAAATTAAAGAAAATTTAATTAAACATATTAAATCGGATTCGACAGCAGTGCACAATATCTTCAAGGATAGTTAATACATAAACTGAATTAGCGCATTGCCTTTGCAATGAAATAATTGTAGTATCGTGAACAAATGGCCTAAGAAATATCGGGTGAACCATAAACAATGTTGCGAGACAGCCTAAGTGTCGACAGGTCAAAAGGGTCTAGAAACTTCAATGGATCGAGCGGCCCATCAATGTGTCGTCGGTTCTTCAGTCAAATAGTTATGCGGAAAAAAGGCCTACTTGACCATGGCCACGTTAAATAACCATCGTTTCCTGTTTAATCCATTGTAAATAGATCTATCAATAAAAATCAAAAATATCCTACATAATCCTATGATAGTGATGGACAGTTATTAAATTTGATACAGTGAAGTGAATAACTTAGAAATAAAATTCACTATTTTGTCAGGAATTGTTCATAATTAAATTTATTTAAAACACGTATATTATGAATAATATTTTGTCAATACTCAAATATTTATTAGAAAGTTATATAAGATATTTTTGACAAAAGTTTTAAAAATATCTGCACTGCGCTGACATTTTCTTTTCCATGAATTGTTTCCATTTAATAGACATATTATTAGCACTATTTCTCGTATTTTCTTTTAAATATTGGAAATAAGGTTCAAAAGAGAATTTGTTGTATCTGTGTGGAGTTATAATAGAGATAATACATGCGAATATGCGACCTGTTCAGGTACAACAACTTTCAATGGCGGGAGAAAAAAAAGGGTCAAACGTCACGTCAAGCTTTTTTCCCCCTCTATTCGCTTTTATCACTTCCATTTTAAAAGCTTTTTCGGCCTGAATACCGAATGCACGGTCGTGAAGTAGTTAGCATTTAATTAAGTCCAGAAAATGCTCTATTATATACTGCCGAATTCATTATACAAAGATTTCAACAGTTCACCATCGATCCATTTGACAAAATCTACTGATAACATATGTATATTTTACATATGTATAATGGTATTGTAATTGAAAATTATCCGGCATCAGTATGTCATTTTATAATCAATCGACATCTTAATAAAAACATTAGAGAATTTTACATGTACCTTTCGAATATCGAATATTATAGATACAGATATGAGAAATGCCATCTCTTAAACTGAAATTTATGAGAAGTAATTAATCTGCCACACGTTTACCTCAGTTCTATTTCACGATTGAGTAGTGAAGATAATTCGATACACAGTCGAACGGGTAGTATGCAAAGTAACCACACGCTGCATTGCGACAATTGTTCCCAACAAATTAAATACATACAGTCTCGATACTTAGTTTCGAAGTTGAAATGGTGAAATCGATAATTGTGGTTTTGCATTTGGAAAATTTATATTTGCAGTAACCGTAGATGAATAGGAATGTTGATTGGGGTAATAAAATATTTCTACGATATTAAAATAATACCAACGCCAGAAAGTTTATATGAATCTAATTACATAATTTGGTAGAATTCATGCATTGAAATATTTCACATACACCATTGTTATATACAATATTCAACGGTTTCATATCATTAAAATAATTTCAAGTCATTCGCGATTATGAAGATTACCATGATAATGGAGATTGTCTTCAAATTATAATTATCACGATTAAGCATATTACTACACAACTTCGTCAACTTTTCACACATGCGTACATACAAATTCCAAATTGCTAATCATAAATTGATGAGCATTAATATTTTCACTATTACCTTTTGATTTTTTATGTTGTATCGTGTTCCATGAAATCAACGAATCTGCCATTATAGACATAAGATTAAACTGTAATGCGAATTCAAATGGTCATATTTTGTAAAATTAAACATATCATAAGTATGTACATAGTTAAATACGTAATTACGAAAGAAGGGTAAGTGTAGTATCAAGAGTAAGTGCAAGATAATTTGTAAGACGAGACTAATTATAGTCCAAATTACGTTTGCACTAGAGCATTCACTTTGCTACAAGCTGCTCACTCTATTACGCGGCCTAAATCGATGCACAGAGTGTTAGAATCTGTCATACAACACGGTAGATGACGATAACAGTTTGGATTAATTGCATGGTCAAGCGTGTTTGCTGTTACACGCGTAACAAGCATGTTCCGCAACCTTGTGAAACAGATCATTGGAGTGAGTCTAACAGTGGTATAGAGAATTGAATAACTTCGAATCGTCCAGTAAATTATGACGCTCTAAAATCGACAAAATTACATTTATTTTTCAAGGAAAAGAAAGAATCGAGTATTTTATTTTATACATACAAGCATTTTCCTTTTAAATAAATTGCAATTATTAAAATTAAACATGGAGGGTAATTTGCAGAAGCAAACGTTCCAGTCAATAATACATCAAATATTAACTGCAAACTCATTTAGTATATTAACAAATTATGTAGTGCAATATTTAAATCATCATTATAATAATAAACTTATTAAAAATTAAATACGGTATATAACCACGTATTTTTGCAGATAATTTGATGCTATTTTTGATAAATAAAATTCATTATTATTTATTATTATATCAAATCTAATTTATTATTCGCATAAATCTTTAATCATTCGACTAAGCTATCTTCTATTTTTTTAAACTAAACTAAAAATTAAATGTCTTGACGTATACGCGAATATGATTTATGTTTTTTTTTAGCGTAAATATTCGCATAATAATTATCTCTGTTTTTTCTCCTTTCTCATTTAAATATATGTATCTAACATTCGATGTGTTTTATTATTTTTGTCCTCTCAGTGGATTTTAATAACTGCAGAATTTTTTGCCTTCTATCACGGTGTTTATAATTTTTCTCCTTTTTTAACAATAATGCCATCATTTTTCCTTTATTACAGGCTTTATTCTTTATGTAGCCTCTACCATTGTCTTCAAAATAAATGTCTGTATCTCACGTGCACGCTGTTTCTTGCTCAAGAAAACTATAGCGTCGAGCTTTTCTTAAAACCTCCGAGTCTCTTTAAAGTTCAAACTATTGTTTCTGCAAAATAGAAATTACGAAACAAAAATGATAATATCTCAAACACAGTTATTCGCGGTTATATAATTCTTTCAAATTAAATGTAAATAGTAAATTTAAATTAAATAATATTAAGGAACCCAAGGCAAACGAAATACCCTGTGTACTCAAAAAGTCAAATAATTTGAGTCAACGAATAGTTCTCAAACGTCCTCTTACTTCTTGTATCGTCGCTATAATCTATGATCGGGCTACAAATCGTTTCCTTGTTCGATAGTATTTTCCGGACGGGAGTTTGCCGGCGAATTATGCGCCGCTCTTCTACGGCATTTTTGCCTCATTTCCGTGACGCTATCCTATCTCTCGTGTTCCTGTTTCATGATTAATGGACTTCCCCTTCTCTCTCTTCCTTTCTCCCTTTCCAGCTTTTTCTTCCTCGCTCTTGGAGGTAGAACGATTCGAAAAAGCCCGGTAAATAGCTCGATTTCGGAGCGGTATGGTCAACAGAGCGAAGATACTGGAACGTGTGAAGTCGATTATTGCAGGCATTCTCGTGGTACGTGGAAATCGATACCTAATTATCGGCCAAGACATACCACACACGAACTACTGTGGGAATCACCTTGCTTTCCGTTCACCGGCTTAGCTATTACGTGTATGTGCCAGTTCGTGTTCTACGTTAAGCTAGTTTGGCTTCGATGTTATCCAAGTCTTATTAAACCAATGAATAAGTTTTTTATTAATGTTATATTAAGTTTGTTACATTATATTACATAATACGAGATTTGTATGTTATATACATTACATTATATAATAAGAGATCTTGCCTCTCGGCGTTTTGACCTTACATACAAGTATTACATCTCAAAATTTGGCATTGACCTATTAGACGTGGTAACTTAGTAAACATGCTGCCTAATTTAAGAAGCACATATTTGTCTGTCATCAGCACTCTAATAAACTTAATAAGCAGAATCACAGTTATATACAAGAAAGTTTTAGGTATTATGTTTAATGAAAAAAATTGTCAATATTTTAAACAGTTTATAAGAAACAGTATTATTCTATTCATCGGTGGAACCATTGGAATCTCGTTTTTTTTCACTCCGCCTATCTGACGTAAACATCAAACTGAAAAATATGTTTCTTTTGATAAACGACGCGAATGACCGGTTATCCACGAATCCTGAGCTAGCAAGTTGCCAATCGACCGATTCTTTTTCTTCCCACCTATAAAATGATCTCGCTATTTCTTTTTGCTTTTGCTATATGTTACCTGAAACGGGTGCTCGCATTAGATTTGTCTGAAAGTGCCCGTTGAAGGACAAAAATCTTGGCAAAGTGTTGTACGATCAGCTAAGAATGAAATTTATTGAATTCATTACATATTGTTCATATTTTTCGTGGTTTTATTATGCAAATAATCTAATATTATATGGAATCACGTACGGGTTGTTCTATTCTAATGTCATATTTTTATGCCATTTAAAAATCTGACTAAAAGCATTAGCCAAGTTTATTGTACTCACAAATTTTCGGTCTCGATTTTCTCGGAAATGATGCGTCATACGACAAATTTTTATCCTACATATATATATATTTTCAACTTACTTTTTCACGTAGAATCGCCTCCTCCGCCATGTCCGACTGTACCAGAGAACAGAGTACAGGAGAACTCTGTATAATACAATATATCTGGTTGCTACCAATTTATCGCGTGAAACACCTGGAGAATGGAAGAAATCGATCGTATTCTGCTATCTGACACGATCGTTTCTGCCAATCGTTTCTTTCCTAGAAAACGTTTATCGCTTTCGCCATCGGTTAACAAACATGCGGCTCGTGGCTATGGTGGCGGAAACACGCGAGAACCTATAAAGCGGATCGCTAAACGGCGGCTAGCTGTATTTTATCCGCTTTCGTTAGAAATAATGCGTTCCAGGGCAGAATTACTACTCGCGGAAATAATACACTGGAGAATTCGTTCGTTGGAGATAGAACGAGATGAAGGTAAACTGGCTTTCGAGGAAGCAATGGATGATACAGCCATGCATTATGCGAATGTACGTCCTGAGACTGGCTTGTTTCCTACTTGTGTACACGAGAGTATTCAAAACTGTAAACACCTGGTGAATTATTTACACGAGAGACTGTTTTGTCGGCAGTTGCGTGACAAAGGTAATCAATGGTTGGAATTAGTGGAGATTTTTAGGTTGATTCGTGTTATAATTAAAAATTGTATAGTAGAAGCAAAACAAATTGATAAATTTTTCAGTTCTTTAAGTAACGGCGTATTCCTAATTTGTGAATGGGAAATTGTTTATTGAGAGATCGCTGTTATTATTTCCGGTTGAAAATTTTTAGTACTTACTAAATATTAAATTAGAATTGTGTATTCTCACACGCTTCAATCTTGTAAAAGATATGCACAATACGTTCAGATACTACAAAGTAATACAGACTAAAGCTAAGGTTAAGGATTTAAATTAACCAGTGATCCACCTATTAAATAATACTGAAAAAGAACACCAGCCGTTGAATAAGATTTTTCTTCTTGACTACCTCTTAAAATGACTCATTTACAGTGACGCATCTATTGCGCAATTGTCCTCCAACAGCTTCATATCGATTCTCATTTATCCGTATAATCCGTGCACAATAGTGATAGCAGCGGAAACAGTGGTTGTCAGACGCACAAAGAGATCAAGTAAACGCTAATTGCTTTTTCTCTATGAATGCTCTGAATAATACCATGCTTCCATCGTCTGTACTTACGAAGAACACGGATGAGTTTCCTTCACTTCCGTTGAAACAGAATTTTTAATCAAAGATCTCTAAAATCAAGCGTTATTATAGAGATCTTATTATATTCGTGTTATTAACAGAATAGGTAAAATTAATTAAATTCTTTCGTTTTTGTTGCTGGTCAGACGGTGAGGTTTATTCGTCTGCAATGCGGCATTCGAATCATTTCGACGAAATTTGTGTCGTGACTCAGTCAACTTCTCCGCTTCCATGTGAATACAATTTGGAAACCGAGAGTTGTAACGTGTTCATTTAATTGCTAGGTTTCAGTTAGATTGTTTTCGATAAACAATTGATTCCCTTCTTATTTCTCTGAATTCTATTTCGGTTGAGCGCCAGTAACACGATCCAGTTAATGTAAGCTACCAAGGTGTTCGTTTCTTTAAAAAACGCACTTACTACGAGATATGCAGGAAGGTGGTTGGAAAATAACAGTACTCGCACAGTACGACTTATGGCAGCCGTACGTATATCGTCAGGAACACTGCAGTTCCGGTGATGGTAGAAAAGCATCGAGTGTAGAATATAAACTTTAACGGATGGTTTCTTCCATTGCACCATGTAGCAGAAGTGATCTAGGATCTCTGTCCCATCCTTGCAGCTTCTTCAACGCGATTCTCGTTCCAGATAGACCGTTTCCATTGTTCCGTGGACGTGTTACCGTTTTCTATGCGGAAACGTTCGAGTAGAGTTCAAGCTACGATATCTCCTGCTTGAAGTAACACTGCGCGATTCACATTTGGAGAAGATTCAGAAAATTCATCTATATAATGTTTATAAAATTTATGAAATTCTTTTATACGTCAAATGAAGATTTAATGTGAAGGCCACGAGTGAGAAACATGATAAGCTATATTTCCATCTCTTATAAAACCATACTTTTAAGATTCAATATATTGACAACGAATGTTTTGTTTCTTCATTCTGTGCGCTTTACGTGTTATGTGTGTAATTAGATAATTTTATCGAGAGCATTATCACTTTCCTTTTTTTCTAGTACGATGATACGATAGTACGATAGCGCGATGATACGGTAGCATTATAGTACGACAAGGTGTAATTTCTTGCATAGGGTCAAATTTTAATGCGTTGTCTTTAAAAGCAAAAATGTTCAATTTCAGTGGAGTTATGTCCTTTCAAAATAAATAGATTAAAACTGTGAGAATATTCAGGATGGTTTAATATTAATACAGATACTAAGTAGGTGTTATTAAATATTTTAATTATTCTCTACAGAGTTAAAAAGTATCGATGATATTATAATTGATATATAATTCAACAACCATCAAATTACATCATTCCATTACTTCTTTCACAATAATGTCTGTTTAAATGATAATTAATGATTCCACGTTACCTGATACAAGGTGATTTCTCCATATAGCGCTTTAAACAGACAGTAAGTGGAGGGCGTTTACGAAAGTTCCATAAATGAGTAATCGTATCTGATTTTATTTATGCGTTGCGAAATGAAATTATACATTTACGACAAAGGGACGAGCATTTTGCGATGACTTAATATTTTCCTATTTTTGTACCGACGCTATTTGCCCTTTACCTGCTATAAAGTATATGTATGTCCGTAGATATAGAAAGCATTTATACATGTCTCGAGTTTCATCTATAATTCTAACGTAACGCCTATTTCCAATTTACATACCCGCAGCTCTTCGTCGAATGTGTATTCATCTACTTGCGTACGTGATTCGTGGATGGATGTATGTGCACGATCAAAATCTCGGCTCGTTTTGTGAAACAACGTTTCCTTTAACCCAACAGTCGATTTCTGTGATCGCCAATTTCGATCTTGGTATAATTGATTGATTACAATCCAGTAAAAAATTTTCAGTAACAATTTTTGGGAATTAGAGAATTTAAAACAATAAGGAAGCAGGTCCAATATTTAACCCTGTCGCGGTCTCCGAATTGTTATATTAAAATACATATATTATATTCGTATAATACAGAGAAACGCATAAAGTCGATATCCGAACCAAAATCATTGGCTCGTGTTTCAAACTTTTGCCAGTCGGTTTTGGGGTTTCCAACCAACTTCCACCTTGATTTATGTATCCCAAATGAGTTGATCCGAATATATTTCTATCAAGACTTGCGTTTGCGATAAATATACGTTCACAGTGGATGAATGTGCCAGAGAATTAGAATGGATGTGCAATAATTACAGTGGCGGATATAAGATTTATATCTTTCAGGTTGCACGAATCTAGAAACCTGGCCTTATACATTCTCGTTTCATTTCAGTTTAATACAATTAAAACTCAAACTTTTATTTAGTTTACTTATATTATATTTAAAATATATAGTTTTTTAAATAATTTATATCAAATTAAATATTTCATCAATTTGCTTTTATGTTGTATCCTTCTATTCCTTATACATTTATATGTATTTTTTTATGTATATTATATTTTATTTCGTAACATCTAGTATCAGTATCGTTCCTCTTTTGTATTTTACATTCGATTAATACCACTAGCTACCTTCTCCGTAAAAAAAAAAGGGAAATCGGTCCAATTGATTGATTAAATGTCGATTTCAAACGCGAAAAATACGATGGGGTCGCGTTATCGTGAGATAGATTATTGTATCGGCCATTAGTTTGATTACTGATTGAACTGGATGTCCTGTAACGGTCCCCCGAAACCGTTTCCTGTGTTAGCAAAGTCAGGCGCTGGAGCTCCTACGGGATTGGTTACGAACTTTCAGCCAAGTTAAGATTAGTTAAGATAGCGCGGCCATCGGGTCCCACTGCTACTCTCAAGCTTCTCTCTAATGTGTACCGTCTTTTAGCTTTTTTCGCCCGCTCTTACTCTCTATTTTTTTCTCCTCGAATCTTCTCTGTTATCCTGCACGGTTCTGAAACAGGTTACGACGTTATAATTGGCAAGCCTGTTCCGTGGGACAGATTCATCGTGTTCTCCAACCACGAGCTTCGATAGCGGTTACATAATACATATACGCAGACATATAGTACAGGGTGTCGTAAAATATGTGCGAGATAATTATAGGGCCAAGTCTAAACATCGGAACAATCGAAGAGGTTCGTGTACAAAAATTTAATTTTACATTAGAAATATACTGATATCAATGAATCAATCGATGAACTTTTTCCCCCTTCTCAGTCACGCTTTATACATATATCGTGGCGATTGATTCGTGGACCACCCGGTATATTTAGCTTGAGCAAATTACGCGAGTGAAACTTGTCCACGTCTAAGTACGTCAAATGAAACTGGCAGGACTTAAAAGCGACCGCAAGACGGTTAGTAGAAACAGTCGATTATAGTCAGCCAAGGGAATTGTGGAAGACAGGTCCCTCGGGACTTTTGCGCTCTGTTATTTTGATTACAGAATGACATCATAGAATTATAATTATCGACATAATGAATTCAAATGAATTTTTCTTATTGATTATATTGTATATTTACTTGTATTTTACCACAATTACACATGTCAAAGCAATAGGCAGTTAAAGAATCGTTTTTCGTGTTATTTTGATTTCAATACTCATCCCTTCTATTTCTATATTTCCTTTTTACTAATGGTCTTGAAATTAATCTTTGTCGTTTATTATAGGTAAATAAAATTGATGACTCCATTAACCGTAACAAACGTAACAAATGTTTTAATAGGTACAACAAAACGATTACAGTGTCTACTATTAGAAATAAATACAAGGTATTCCAGTTTTATTTCACAAAACTTTGTCAGTATATTTCATGAATAAAATTAAGAAGAAATTTTTATATAAACGTAGGCTTCTAAATTCTTTATTAAACTTGCAACAAAAATACAAAATGATAGCGAATTGGTGTTTCGTCGACACAGTATAAGAACACATTGTTACACAAACTCTAATGTATACTTGCTAAAGTCTTTGATTTGTTCAACCAGTACGGTATTGGTTAAATGACCATTATCCTCAACGATGGATAGGTCGAGGACGAGGAATTCCTTGACCTAAGATCACTAGATATTATGTCAATGGATTTTTGCGCGAAACTGCGAAAGAAACAGTTTATCAAACGCAAATGGATGCGCGTTAGGGAAATATTTGTTGTGATTAAGGAAACTTAACGCGAAATTACTAATGCAATAGATTCCATTTTCCATAAATGTCAGTCCTGCATTCATGATGACGGGCAACATTTAAAGGAATTATAACATGGACCGATGATTTATTCCTGCATGGTATCGAACAGGAAAGCACTCGGTGGTTTCGTATTTTTGCTATAACTTTTTAATAAAGCATTTATGGAGCTATGTAAAATTTTAATCTATAATGATAATGTACATAACAATCTCTCAAATACCGTGGCGTCTGAACAATAAAACTAATAAGAGTCACTGTATTTTATTAATTTCAAACACTATGAAGACCATAAAACGAGTAACGCCTTCAGGATGGAAGCATTTAACGAAGATTGTTTCAAGCGACTACTAATAATTAAAATTCATAGAAGCTGTCAGCGTGCGATAAGTACCGTGATGGTTCAACCGACATCACAATAAAAGTGTTCACCAATTACACATAATTTATCACTGGCACACGCGGAAGCGTCCGTTTTCAATCAGTCACGTCGCGTAGATCGCACCGGGAAACGCTTCTTTTCTTCTGGTCGCGGCGTTGCGTTGTATCGACCATAACGGAGGCATTATTAGCCCAAGGTTCCTTGCTGATTATTGTTCATCAGTAGAAGGAATCACGAACGTTTCCAAAGGCTATAAAAGATAGGACAGAAACCAGCCCGACTGCTAGTATTCTATAAACTTTCGGTCTATGTCAAAGGATCGTTCCGTCATTTTCGATCAAATTGTTGATGTATAGGTGTTTCGCCTAGATAAAATAAATTCCCTAATTTATCGAACATCGTGTAAAGTTTACCAAGAGAATCTTTGATCGTACGTGTATTGCTGGTTTTCTGTGAATTATTTCTGGATTTTATTGGTTCAACTAGTTATATGAAATTTTATATGAAAATTTGTTTTTAGGGAAGAAAACCAGCGAATTTAAACGCGAGGGGTTGCAATTGTGGTAAGTATTTCTTTAGATTGTATTTACTTTCTACTATGATATTAAAATGTTTCGATTAGTACATAAATAAAGTTTCATAATTTTCTAAATTTCTTGGTTGACGTGCTTCTATCATAAATGCTGAAAATTACGAAGAAAAAGGGAAAATCTCTTCATCTCAACTTTCCCCCATATCGGGCAACAAACGCTGTATATCGAATGTCTAACTTCTTACCTACAGATTTATCATTAGTTTACCGTTTGTTCGTAACGACGTTTCTTTTTTGCAATTATACAACGGAATTAACGATACGTCGCTAGGTGTACCGGTACTGTTCCAATGAAATGGTGGAAAAAAGTAGATTTCCGATTTTAATGGGAAGCGGACGAGTGGGACTCCGAAAACCAGTCTCCGTTCGGAAATGGTTTTAACGAGGTGGTTCGAAAAGCGGCCAGTACACATCAGAGCGCGAAGAATCGCGAGCAAAAACGCTCTGTACACGTGGCTGGTGGACGAAACTGTTCCCCTTAGGGGTGGTGAGCCACCTCTAAATCGCAGGCTGTCGACCGAGGGAGTTTCTGTCGAAATTGTATCGTGTCGAAGTAACGTTATTTCGTTCATGTGAGGGTATCGGAGGAAAAATGAGCCATTCGGAAGCTATATCTCAACTTTACAAATTGAGGAATAGGGAAATATAATAATGCTAATAATATAAATCTTCTTACTATAAATAAAGTTATGGAAATTAGTTATTCGTTTGTAAGAAGCTTTAGAAATTTTCTGAAAGTAAAATCGTTCATTGTGAATAAGATTGTTGTTTTTTTAATAACTATTAGATGTAAAAATTAATTAGACGAATCATCCCAAACCTTACCGTTTATTTCTCGGCTTTAGCCTTGAATTAGTTATAATTTACTGCAAGTATTTCCTGACTTGCACCAAGTTTTGAAAGTATTTATCAAGTTCTAGCGAAGTTTTCATTTAACAAACACTCGATTTTTTTTTTTGTTTCCAACTTTTCATATAACAGATTGAAAAAAGATTTCTGTAAGTATTTAAATACCTTCGTGAGCCATTGTATTATTTTAATCGTTCGAATAAAAGAACATCGTTAAAATGTGGATGGCGCTGTAATGAAAGAAATACAATTATCCAGTAATCATACTTTTGGAATGGTGGCTGGATTAAATTGTATCTTTAAGATTCCTGTAAACCTACAAAAGTCTTAGACGTTTCATTTGCACGTTGATTATATTACGATATATCGTAAAAAATTTTAATAGACTCGAGTTTCTTTATCACTAAAGGCTTCAGAAACGAGAGAACAGTTTTTCATAAAAATCTCGGTCCCCGTATCGTGTGAGCAGATCTGTCGACTGGGTTGCCGCGAGATTAAAACGCTTTTGATGTTTGTTTCGTTGGTCGATTTTGATATGGAACGTGCTTGGGAGCGCAAGTTAGATGTTGGTGAATAGAAATAGACAGGAAAAATAGAAATGAGAGATTGCAGTATCTGATTAATCGAATGGAGCACGTCGCTAGCAAGTTGATTGGTGAGATGAATAATAAAGCAGAAAAAGAACGAGTAAAATTGGAAATGATATATTCTTCACTTTTTCTCTATCTTTGAATCGAATAAGACATAGCCAAGATATATTTCACCACGTAAATAATTTAAAAATAAATAAAATAACATTTGAAAAATAATAATATGTTTGAATGGATAAAAGTAAAAATTGTAACAAGCTTAACAAACGTTATCGCAATAAAAGAGGCAGTGAGATTGAAAACAATAAAATTCTCATTTCATATTCGTAATAACCAAGCAAGCAACCAAGTTGGACCAAACAACAGAAGAAAATCGAAATGAAAGAAAGAAATAGCGGAAGAAACCTCGGTCAATATGTTTGCTGTCATTAAAACGCGAATTTCAATTCTCTTCTTTGAAGCCATAAGAAAGAAGCTTAAAGAAAAGTTCGCTTTTTGTTTTAGTCAACTGAAAGAGTCAAGCTCGGCAATTAGGAAAACAAGAAGACCGACTGAAATTTCGTCATTTATTTTATTAATCGTTTATTTCTCGTGACAGGCAAACAGGGGGTGAAGCGCGTTTACCCTGTAATGAATGTCTGGTATTCTACTCTTTTTTCTCTTCTTTCCTCCTTTTTTTCTCGTGCTAATTAGGTTGCTGCTTCGTTTCGTTCTACTTAAGACCGGGCGTCCCAAGATCTGCTTATTGGGCCCCTCAAATCCCGTATAAATAGCGTTCGCAATATCGTGTCGCGGCATGAAAGAAATAACTGGAACACGTTTTCATTAATACTCCCCGTAATAAAGTGGGTTTTTGCGCATTTCAATTAGCAACATTGGAGAACAAATTGAATCTGGTTTTTACTAAAACGTAGAAGATACGAGAAGTTAGATAGATCATGCGATGTCTCCATCGTGTGATCTTTAAATAGATCGTGATCCAAATCAGTAGCAAACGATGACAGCATTGAAACGCAGCAATCGAAACAATCCTCTTCTCACGAAACACGTAGATGAAAAGATGCGCTAGGTGACACTGATCGTTTGGATATCGAACATGTACACAGCTGCTAGTGGGCATATCGAGTTCATAACGATGACGTATGTGTGTCAAACAGAGTTCGTTTTGCTGGAGCTGTCATTTTCGAAAGTTTTCCTATATATAACGAACGAGGTTTCCATGACGCACGGAACGAAGGAAATTTTAGTATCTTGATGGATGGTACATGAATAATATCTTGTTGCATAGGATCGAACTTTGAATGTGATCTGGTTCCGCATTAGAATCTCCTTTATGCGCTCTTTGTTCTATATAGAATATGATTGACGTTCCATTGTTCAATTTTTGAAGAATCCGGTTTGCAACCAACCTGCCGGCAAGTCGATGATTTATTTACCTTAGGGTGGGCTTTTAATTGAGAAGGATTTCATTTTTAACGTTGCAACGATTAATCGTCGGAAAATTCTGTTGTTCGTGGTTGATCTTGATTTATTAGCAACGTGCTGCCGTTAGTGACCCGGAAATCTATGCTGGATTAGGAAAGATGCTTTTCGATTTTTCATATAAGTGAAATAAACGCGGAAAAAAGAAAAATTATTAAGAATTCGATACAATTGTTATCTTATTATCTTTTTGATTTAATGGTTCTAGTTTCTGTGAATTCAAATTTTGATGTGATGTGATAATTATCCTTTTTAAGAGTTTCTCCGATCGAAAATAAATTGTGAAAAATTTGACGCGATTGCTATTTTTCAAAAAAAAATCGAATACCTTGCCTATTATCTCTATCCTTCATCTAGTAAATGATGTGTTTAAAATGTAAATCATAGATAGCTATTATTCTCTTGTTGGTAGATTCGATGTTTATTAATACGTTGCTCAAAATGATTAGAGATACGCTTATAACCGATCGTGCAAGGGTGATGAGGTAGAAAAGATGAAAGTGGAACGTTGATCTGGGGAATCAATTGTCTAGAAACTATCAATTAGAAGTTTCCTCTGTACACGGAGTAAATTGTCTCTTTGATTAGACTATTAATCTCTTCTCGCTCGTATTTCAAATATATATATATCTTTCAGACACAAAGTTTTTAAATTTCCTAATCAATATCCAACGAATATATTATATTAAATGTATCTTCCCTACAGAAATGTTTGGTTCCGCCATATCGATTCGTTCGAATATCGGCTGTAGAAAACGTAGACCGACGTGCACAGTGATGTAACACGTCGAAATACGTACAGTTTGATTTTCCGAGTCTTGAAATTCAAACGATAACTTTGCCCGACTCTGAAGCGGAAAATATAATATTCATCTAAACGTGTTAGTCGAACATGTAGCTCAAGTAACTTCAAAACAGCGAATAACCTAACGAATAATAAACTCGCTCACTCTCTCTCTCTCTCTCTCTCACTCTCGGGTGAATAAATATCTCAAATTCCTTAATTGCTTCACCAACTAGCAGCTTCATAACTTGGCTCGGTTTCAAGCAGGGAGCAAATTAACAAGATTTGGTATTTCGGTGTTCGTGTTTTTCAATAGGAAAAACTATTTTGATCATATTCCTCGTTTCATTTTCTCGAGAACTAACTTCTCGTTAATCAGGTTAATACCTTCTTTATTTGTGGAAAATTACGTCTCTCGGAAAGTACTATACATAGCCTTCATACACCGTGGTACAATTCTCATAATGCTCTAAAAGGGGTCGTTCTATTTCATTCGCATGGACATTCTTGGCAAGCGTGTACAAAAGGTAATTCAGAAGTTTTTCGCGTGGTTAGATGGCAAAAGTTTAAAGCAACGCAGTTAAATGTTTGTGCTCTTTTTCAATTTATTCCAATATAATTCAGTGTCGCCTCATGGATACATCGTGTTACGTTCATTTGCAAGAGACCTTATTTCGCCTTCTTCCTTCTTTTTCTTCTTTTCATACGGGGCGGTCTGATAAAGTGGCTGCATATTCGTTCCTGTGTTTCCAGCACGAACATTATTTTTCAATGTTTTATGTTATCTTGTACGCGTGTTCCTACACCGTTCGAGTAATTTGATTTTCGAGGAAAACGCCAATATCTTCGATCCGACCAGATATTGTGTACGAGAATCGTACATGCATTTGCTCCAAACCAAAGATCGAGCTCCTCCTAGTAACTGCGATTGAATTTCTCAGGGCTGATTGTAGAAACAGAGGTTCACTTGGACGTTTTGTATACTCTCTATATTGAGTTTATGGCCAGTGCAGTTATTCGAAGAGGGCATGTTTCTGTTATTTGACTATCAATCCTTTTGTGCATCGGTTTCTCTACCTACGATATTTATAAAAACGTAGAAAATCATCAATATTGTGTAAATAAGGCCTGCGCTATATATTTTCTTGTTTCCCTTCGAAAGAAAATTTTAACTTTTTCTTTCTCATTGAGATTATTTTAAATTTGTCAACAACGTGTTATTTTCTTATTTTAGCGCATAGAAAGGTATTTTTTGTGGTTGTCATTTAGAGTTTCCAATTCTTATATGACATTTTTTAAAGTTGATGTTTCTTTAAAAACAACACGCATCGAAACGAGAATACGTTCAATATACATGACTCGTGAAAGTACGAAACCATAACATCTAGTGTACGCTTTTATATCTTAGTTACGTTTCAAAAAACATGACCTACCAAAAATCACGCGTACTTGAGACGATTGGTATATCGTATCACGAAACTGTAGAACATCTCCCCCTATTCTCGAGCGTGCCATTTCCCCCCACAAAAAGCTCCAGAGGGAAAGTTGGTTCCTTACGTCGAGCCCGCATATATCCGTTCCCTTTCCATAACGGTGGCTACAGAACCAGTGTGTATCGTCTTAGCGCGCTTGCAAAGGGTTGGCGAACGAGTTACTTGCCCCCAAGGTTCGCGAGAGGCGGCGAGCTTGCGCCAGTTCGGCTTGCGCCGCACAGAGAGACGTGCGCCGTGCCACCGAACGCTCCGCTCCGCTTCGAGGTAATTCGCAGAGGCGCGCGACCGGCCCTCGCCAGTTTCGTTCATCCGCTCGGACCAGAGTCACCTCTCTGCGTCAGCATGACCGATAACTCGCATCGTACGCGCCATCGCACCGCTTGAGGATCGATCTTTTCGCCCAACACAAGATCTCGATCCAGAAGATCGGTCGTTCATTGCGAAAAGGTTCGTCGATCTCGTCCAACTTGAAGTTTCGTGAATCTTATCGATCTTGGTGCAGTTCCATCGATCGAATTGATCTCAGTGGAGTTTCTTCGATCGCGAGTGTCTTCAAGTGAACACTGAGAATTAGTGGGAACATAAATTTCTGACGGACAATTAGAACGAGTGTTTATCGTTTTAACGAAAGTTTTCCAGTGGAAAAGTTAACATTGATTACAAGGATAACGGTTGTATCTTAGAGATAATCTTGATTTGAGATCGACGCGTTTTGTCCTTGATTAAGATTAAAGTCAAGGGATAAGGGCGTTATTGAGGATTACTGAATCGAAAAAAGGATTGTACTATGAAGGTTTTTACTAGAATTAATGTAAAAGAGCTATCGTAGAACATCACCAGATTTAGAGGATAGCATTCCGAAGATTTTTCGTAAAATTCAAGTAACTCTAACTAAAATTGTAAGATCTCAGAGTACAGATTCGAGAGATTCAGGCTTGAAGGGAACGGTGAGGTTTAGCGCGAACGATTGGTCGCGGATATAGTGCGATCGCACAACCTGCTTGTAATTCTTTCGTGTCTTGCTACTATGATAAATGTTTGAGCCATACGTCGTTAGAGTAATACCAATTACGGTTAAGAAAGCACAAATCCCACCTCTGTTTACAATCAACACGTGCACAGATCGTTCATTCTGTTTGTAACGTAAAATAACTGGAGGAACTGTCGTTGTTGGTAAACAATCACGGATTTTAAGAAACTTCGACCGATCAAAATTCTAAGAAACGCGCGATTAGTTGTGTGGATATTTTGTGTTGACATCTTTCGAGTGTGATGAAATTGCACGGACGAATGTTTGGTATATCGTAACTGGATCGTGGCAATACGGCGGAAATTTTGGCGGAACTGGTCGATACGAAAACTCATCGAGGAGAAGAGATCCGTGCCCTCCTGTTCGTCGACGGATTCATGTTGGTCGAATGCGATCAGCGAAGTGCTAATGGAAAACATTCTCTGGCCGATCGCGATGAGATTGGAAGGGTTAATGGGCCGCTGAACGACAGTAATCGGTTTGGAATCGCGAATTCTTGCTAATTAATCACCGACACCGCACCGTGACCGATCGTGGTTCTTTAGCTTTCGCTTTTAAGCTTCCTCCAAGTCGACTTGGTGAGTAATCATTTTTTGTTAGTATGGTCAAAAAGAAAAATTTAGAGGAATCGTGGTGCGACAAGCGAACATTTAAATCGCTTGATCTTCTCAAACGATATTTAAATCACATTATATTTTTTGGATTTCCGAGTAAATATTTATGTCAGATTAAAATTTAATACGGATATAATTAATTCAACGATAAGGAAACCGTATCAGAAAAAGATATAATTATCAGATACACAGCTAGACATTTGATAAAATACTATGTTAATTATTTACAATATTTATTTACAATAATTATTTCAATATACTTAGGTTTATGTATACAAATGTATGAAAGCGAAGTTCGAGCATTACAAATTGCCAATTAATTCTCATGAAAATTTCTCAATATTATTTGAATTAGGTTATAATATTCGTACATTGAAACATATTCATTATCAATAGCAAATTAAATAGGTATTATTTTCATCGAATAATATATAATTCAAGTAGAATTAACTAAATTCATCTCTTTATAAATTTAGCTATGCGTCTCTGCGTATTTTTCTCTTCCTCTTTTCCATATTTAAACTTCAAAAATTTTCATTTCTTATCTTCTATTTTTTTTAGTCTCTATTAATTAACTTTTATTAACTGAAGAAATACAGAAAAAACATTTCATCTCTTGCACGCTATCATCAAGTACAGTTTAGAGTTATGAACAGAAATATCCGTTCATACGAAGTAGGATTATTTACACGAACACGAACGACTCGTAAGTTGCAATCTATTAAAAAAAAAAATGTGTTGTTGTAAATATTCTCATTTGAATTAGTACGTGCCATTTAAAGTTTTTCATCTGTTATTACTCTATCAAGTGCTTTTTCCCTGAACACGAATCCGTTCCCATTGAATTTTGTACTTTACGGAAAACGTCGTCTAGTGTTTTGTTCACTGTCAGTGATTGATAAAATAACTGGACATACGCGTATTTTGATTTGAATGCATACATGCTACCGATATTTGCCAACTACTGTAAATATTTGCCGGGAAAACTAACCGAATAAAATTCTCGTTCGTCTCCTGTATCTCTTGCCGCAATAAAGGGTTTTTATTTAGCACGAGACGCTCTATTGCTTCATGATCGAATTAAACGTACATAACATTCGGATTCTTCGCGAACGAGAAATTTTCGTCGAATTTCTTATAAGATATATCTTGGACGACTGAACAAGTCAATATCAAGAAATATAAAAAAAATTCGTAGAAAATATAATAAATAAGAAAAATAGAGTAAATAAATTGTGAATGTTTGTAGAAAATATTATTCTTCTAAATGTAACTAAAGAAAGTTGAGAAAACTTGATTAATTATTATCCTCATATAAGCGTCTCGAATTTTTATTTTTATGATCGTAATTGGCTTAATTAATTTGGGGACGTGTTAGGTATAACGAGATACGAGGGAATTTCGTTGTTACAACGAAAGCAGTTTTTATTCCTCTCGCATGATGAGAAAGAAAAAGATGTCACAGCAATTCTTACAGTTAGTTGAGCTTTCAAGGATGAGAGTGGAGTAGGTCGAAAAAGTTGGGAAATTGAGTTACCTTCATATTCCGTCTTCTTATCATCAAATCTAATGACGCACGTTAAATTTTTAGTGGTGACTGGGTATTTGAGCACCTGAAAAACTTTATTAATCAGGCTACTATAAAATCGAAGTACTGTTATTAAATTTTATAGACACTAACAACGTTCAACAGGCTTTATGGTGGTTGTAAAATAAATGTATATTTAAAAACACGTAAAAAAATATACTTTTTTTAATGGTATTATTTTAAATTATTTCATAAAAATGACGTACAAAAATCTTTGCGTTTATCGTGACAAATAAATTTAATTATTACTATTTTCTATCAATATGTATTGTATCTGTTTCATCTAAAAATTGCTAAAATACTTATGTTTTGTAATTTTAAATTATAAGTGGATATTTTAATCTTTAATTGTAACATCGCTTTCGACAGTACATATTTCTTCTATACATAATTTTTGAATAAAATACGAAAAATTTTAACTTATCGAAGAACGATATTCCATTTTAAGGAACTATCGCAACTTCTACTACTAATTATTATTCATAAAACGTCGGACTTACCAATTTCAAATCCATTATCACGCAATCAGCAATATTTCATTTTAAAGTAAAATCTGTCTCTTCCAATGAACAGGACTTTTTCGATTTACTTATACCGAATCAATTATACTATAATTTCAACGATAAATTAGTAGGAGAAAAATATACGATTAATATTATTTTTATCTCGTAACGTTGTTAATTACTTCTTGTGACCGCATTATTTTAAAATAATGTTATATATACTGTTTTATTTATTTAATAAAATCTCAGATTCAAATAAGTCGATTCAATCGATGGAAGTTCATTTAACCTGGTATTAAGTAAAATTTCATTGGAACAAATGGAAGTCGGATAAATGCAGTTCTACTGTGTTATCAAAAACAAGCAAGTGCCTCAATACTATTGAACGGTAGTGTAATTTGTTCGAAATACGGTTGCATTGAATGTTCCATGGAAATATTCTATACCACCATTCGCCAGTCTCGTAAGCTATCCTCGATTCGGGTCAAATGTAAAAACCTCCTATTGCGATTCAGCAGTTAACTGCGAGTCCATGACCCCCGCATCTGGTGTTCGAATCGAACGACCAGCCTCCCTACAACTTTGCATCTGCATTTTATATTTATGTGCAAGATAAGTCTGCCCTGTGTTCGGTTTATCGCGTGTTGGATTCACCTGTATCGATTGTTACGCGATACTTTGTATTAGTATCCTATCTTGCCCTCTCTTTGTACAAACATCTTTGATGTTGCTGCTGGAAAAGTGGAACGTTTAGTTAGTTTTCCCTTTAATTTATCTTTATCCATTTCGGATTAATTTAAAGTCCAAAAAGTTTTTGTTGATTCTTTGAGCTTACAGACAACAAAAATTTGTGTATCGTTTTCCAATGTTTGGGTAAAATCAGTGCCTGTCAAGCCATATTCGCTCAAATATTCAAAAATGAAAAGTACAGAAGAGATTGGGTCACATGATTCGCAAAACGAATTATCGGCGGCTTTTGAGCGGTGATGCGTTATTTCGATCGGTGATATTCGGTCTGCCGGACGACGGTTCGTTTTGTTCCAGTGCCATCGAGCGTTTCATTTACGATATAATGCGGTATTTGCCGGAATATCGTTCGTTTTAAACGCTTCCAGGATTTTCGCCGAGTCCTTTGTTCCAGCTTGAGTGAATTCGGATAATTCGAACTTTTGAAGCAGAATTGGGGAGTTTGATTCTGCCAAAGTCACGCGAAATCTTTTTTTTTTCTTTTATTCCTTTTTGTCTTTTAGAGAAAGATTATTCGGTGATACAAATGGAGTAAGGTTGGAAACGCGAGATCGTTCATTACGCAGAATAAATCTTTTCTGTTAATTATCTTTTCATACACTCGAACGATCTCTTTTTGGATCGTGAAGACTAAATGATAATTTTTGGAGTTATATTGGCATTGAAGGTGTAATCGAGGGTGGTAATAATCAGGATTTGTAGGATGATAAACAATATTACAAAAGATATCGTTGCTATTATTCTAATCTTTTGCAACAGTTCACACAATTGCCGTGTTTCAGCGATTTCTATACACTCTCTGTATTCGCCTGTTTCCTTCGATAAACACGTTAATAAGACGCAACCGAGAATCATAACCCAATTTTCCAGACGAACGGATTGTCTTGTTTCAAAAAGCGACAAAGGCGGCAGCGCGAATGCGAAAGTTTTCCTCGTGATAATTTATTTTGCAAGTTGCTCTCGCTAAAAGTCTAATAGCAACCGGGAAAAGTAGCTTAACGATATTTTTAAACGACGAGCAACCAGGTCGAGGTTCTCTCTTCTGGCGTGTAGGAAATCGTTTTAACAGTTTTCTGCCTGTTTGCTGTTGCACGCACATTTTTCACTGTCCTCGGGAAAACCGATTAGATGAGCGCGAGTGGGACCTGTGACATTGTATCATGATTAAATAAAAGAAAGAAATTGGAAAGTCTTTAATTTTTTAAATTTGATTTTTCCGATCTAGAATTTCTATTCTATTTAAAAATAGCAAAAAATTAATAAAAATACTTAAATATCAAAATACATGAATTTATCATACATTTTTATATTTTTTTGCGCGTCATAAGGAATAATTTTACTATATTAAACATTTAGCGTCATTTCTTTTTCCAACGATAAATTTCGCCATTTTTTATTTTATACATGAAACAATTAAAAACCTTCCTATGCATTTTACTCGTATCTATTTTTTTTTTTTTTTTAAATAACTAAAAGAGACCCGAAATATTCCATACTGTTTGCAAAAGATTTGATCTGAGTAAATTGTATTTCGTTCTATGGCATATTTTGGACGGAAAAAAGCTATATTTGTTCCTAACAAAAGCATGTTGGTATTGCGTTAACGGTAACGATTTATTATCGTTAAAACAACACGTAAATGAAATAACAGGGGCAAAAGGATTTTAATTATATAATAATGGATTCAGGTCGGGGGAGGGTATATAAAACATTGAAAAAAATCGAATTTTCGTTTAGATAAATCGTATGCGCGTATTTCGACCCAATGATGTTCCTTTTATGAGAATTTCAAGTTGTCAAAAAAATCCGATTAAACACTGGATTTGCTTTTCGTCAGTGAATTAAATGGATTTATAGAAGAAGAGACAAATAGTAAAATAATTCCTTCATTAGCTAAGAAAACAATAATAAAACGAAAGAAAATATTCGCTAGGATAATACAAATCGAATAGTCTTGTATTAATTCAGTAAAAATATTAGCATTATCTTCATGTTCGTTTCGCACATTAAATTTATAAAAATTTGTTCATCGCTAAACGGTTGAATGATTAATAACTTTATATTTCAAACTGGCTTTCTGAAAAATTTACTTTTTTTAATTGTGTAACTCTCCCAGCAAATCAACGATATTCGTTGTAACTGATACACGCGTTTTTCGATTGCGTAAATCGCAAAAGTTCGGGGAATTATCGAAATTCATAACACTGTGCCACTCGCAAATTTCATTCGCGGCGTTCTGGATAGAGAGCTTTTATGCTGTTAATGCCATTACGCGATCATTTCGCGTTACTGCAAGCAAGCGCACGTGAAAAAAAAAGAAGATAAATAGAAACAGAAGAGAAAAAATAAAATGGGACGGACAGGAATGGATAAAAACAGACGGCCGTTTTATTCAGCCGCGTTAAAGCTTGAAATGAACTCTAATCGCTCAGTGTTGCGCGTGCGAATACCCGAATCAACCCTTGCAAATCGGATCATGTTTGGACAGCTCGTTAAATATTTCACCGGGCGCAAATGTAGCTACAACTTTGCTTTTGTCGTTGCCAATGCGAAATTCTTCGTTAACGCTTCCATCGATACATTATTTAATTTATCTCGTTCAACGGGGAGGAGGAGGATGCAAACAACTGGTTAACGATGAAAATTGATGCTCGTTCGTGGAACAGTTTAACGAAATATATGTGCGTACGGCTCGTACGGGGGAACGTTAACGGTGATTTATACCGTTTCAACGTTTCTTGCTTCCTTGATATTTGATTCTAGCAGCGCGACTGCTATAAATGTGGTTCGGATACTTGAAAGGCATTGTAGAGGACCGAAGACAAGTCAGGAAGCATTTAATTTTACAGATTTGAGTTCTTGTGTTAGATAGCAGATGATCACGATTATTGTTAACATTCTAATTGTAGAATATATTTTATAATCTTTAGACGATAGGGTGTAATTATTTCCAACGATAATCACATATATTTTCTTCACAACTTTCTTGATCTTCTTGCTAAATTGCGAAATTAATTTACGGTTACATTAGGTATATTAATATATTATATACTTAATACTTCTTTCACATGCACCACGAAAAAAAGGTTACGCATAAAGTTTAATTTTGGGCATCGTTAAATTTTTCCAGTTAAAAGAATTCCACTTAACGAATATATTTCCATTTATTCGCTGACTCCGTAACTTCTTATTGACTTCGCACTCGGGTTCCTTAATTATCGCGAAAGTTCCTATACTCCGCAACGCTGTATAAGCAATTCCAGAGTTGGATTCAAGCAGTATTCTGCACGCATGTAGATAGTTGTATTATTTTATGTGCTATTAATATATCGAATTGCGTAAATGTTTCTGTTTTGAAAGAAAATGTAGCATATATATATATTAGTAATTTCAAGACTTTTCAAGTTCACTGCCAGTATGTTGATAAACATTATAAATCATAGAATGGAACCGATTAAATTTCTAATTGTAACAATGTCAATCGTTAAACAGCAACGTATCCTCATGATACACGCAATTAGCGGAACAACAATAACTAACGAGAGTATGCATTAATCGAAGGCCGATTTTGTCATATCACTGATCCGAGAGATAACAACAATACGGATTAAACGCATAAGTAATTCGTGTACTCGAATCAATTTCAGTGAAAATATTTGTTCGAAAATGTAATGAATAATTTACAATTCCGATATTTATACCAGAATAATTATTCTTGCTATTATAACGAGTTATTATTAATGACACTTAGACATTGCTCTCGTTTTTTCTTATTTAAATCGTACAATTCGCTAACGTACTCTACACGAAAAATAGAGCCGAGGAACGGTGAGCTCATTACGGTGCACAGTTTCTCGTTAGTTATCACTGAGTCGTCCCCAGTTATTCGCTTGGCTCGCGGGAAAAATGATTTCAGCTCGAAAATTCATTTCACCGCGTTCTTTCGACGAATAATCACGCTGGGAATGGTACGCGCTGTTTCCACTAGCTCTCTCATTTACGAGGTGATCAAGCGTAAAGTGATTCGTCGGTATTTTCATCGATTAAATAATTTATCGCTTCGTTTTAACGTTGCATTTGGTGTGAATATCCCCGATATTTGAAATATTTCTCCCATGGAATATAATTTCGTCGACTCTATTAAAAACATGACTACGTGTCATTTTTATCAGGTTCGACTTGCGGTATATCGTACCTTCCATATTTTGTAGCAATATTTCAATATTTCCGCGAATATATGTATATATATATTTGTAACATTGATTTTATTTGAAAGAAGAAAACTTGCAGTTTATTGCACTTTGAAAATTAATTTCCAGGAATCGATGAAGTTAATTATTTTAATCTATAAATTTCTGGCTCATAGAAACAACAAAACGTGGCAAAAAATATCGAAAGAACAATAGTTTTCGACAGAAAGATGTTCAGAGGAATCGACAATAAGAGAAATAAGTAAGTGGACCATGTTTATCTTTCTGTTGTAAGTTTAGATCATGTTTCTTTTCTTTCCATGCTGTCTTCGAATCAAGTTTACAAAAGAGGTTACGGTCAGGAAGAATGTTTTTCGAACAGGAACTGGTTCAAGAGAAGAACATTAAGCTGAAGTAAAGGACATCGGAGTAGCCGAGGTATTTTAACAAAAGCTCGATTTAAACATCGAAGTAGTTGTTGGAGTGCTGAAAAACTCGATTCCTTTCCAAGACCGACAATGATTATCGAAATAGTACAAATTACACAAAACAAGAACGAATTGCTTCTCTCTAATTTTTATATCTCTTTTGGAACGAAATCTTCCCTTGAAAAACAATTTTTTAAATTATCTTCCTACGCGTTTACTTTGACCAACAAATTGATTCTTCAATTAGGTAAAGTACGTCATTCAACTTTGATGCTTAGCTTGTTTTCCAGAATAGCAGGCGCGATCCTTTAATTGTTTTCGGTGGTGTATTATCGGCTTAAGGCTTGTCCGCTCGCTTGTCCGGATAATCGGCATTCTCTGTATTTCCGTCTACTCTAAAGCATTCTGTTGTTGGTAAAGCGTCTCCGAAAATTTACGCCAAAAGTCCACTTGTAGAGTTCTCTGCTTTGATTTTGTGGTAAAATAAACACTTGCATAATTAAATTCTTGAAACAAACGTTCTTTATCGCTAATTGCCCGAATTAAATCAAGAAAAAAAGAACAGAAAATTTCGTGTAATTTTTAAGGAATAAATCATTTGACATTTCACACGTTCAATATTTTATATATTTAATAAACAATTAGATTTTCAATATTTTATAGTCGAAAAAAGTTTCTGCATAGTGTTTGAAATTCATTTTATCTCGACCGTTCTTTACCGGCATTAGACTTTGTCATTAAAAGCGTTTTAACTCCCTACAGGAGTATAAATTACGTATTCCTCAGATAATTATTCAAACGATAATGAATTCTAATTTTACTGCAGTTGTATAATTATTCCTCTAGTCAATATCTTTATCCTCGAGAGCGATTCTGTAGCAGAAATATAATGTCCAGCAAAGTACGTTGAAAATCTATTAAAACGTATATTTAAAATTAGGTACGCGTGATTTTGGAATAGAATTTTAGGTAGAAAAGATGCCCTTTCACCACTTTTCCATCAAATTTCATTTTCAAACACAGTAGAGCGCGCTGGAATGAACATAACTGGTTCTAGAACTTTGTTTGATTTAACATACATTAATATCTATATGTAATAGGTATTTAGGGGTAATCAGTTCCAAGCCAACAGTCTAAAACAAAGTTACTATCCAATATGATTTGAACAGGAACAATACGAAGTGAGTAATATAAGCGTAAAAACAATATAAGATTAATTTATTTCACTTTTCAGAAAACGTTTATTAACGTTTTGTTAACTTTCAGCTTTAAATAGTATATAACGGTAAACTCAGCTGTTAGATTCTGATTTTCTAAAATTGACCATTTCACAACTAGCAACCTAATAGAATCGTTCGTTCTAGCACGTACAGCTCACTGAATTATTTTCGCACAATTTGTGCCTAAAATATTCGGAGATATAGCTAAATATCATCTTCCGTAATGTAAGTATTACTCTTTCCGAAATTTTTAGCCAAGAAGACATAATGATAGATGTTAGAAAGCAACAAATTTCTGACTTAAGACAAATCGTTGTTTAAATATTATAAAAGATATAGGAAAAAAGTGAATTTTCGTGCCTCAAAAATATTCGGACACTTCGTACATTGACGTTAAGAAGACTAAAATGGTAATTTTTTTTTATAAAAGTTTAATATTTTTTCCGATATCGTTTTTGCTCCACAACACGTTTTAAGCAATTTAGCACGTTGAAAACTATTTTTCGTTAGTAATCGATGCTGTATTTTATTTCTACATTAGACGAATTTATCATATTTCTGGACTGTCTATTGTTGTTTTTCGTTAATTCTACGGTCTAGTTCATTTCACAGAAATGGGCGTACTTCTGTAAAAAATCCGTTATCTTAATTTGATAGCTTAAATTTCTAACCTGTTTGAGTATTGTTGCTAATTTTAAATTTATTTTTCTTCGATTTATTATGTGTCAATAAACTATCAGACAATAAATCCGCATATTTTTCTTTTCTTTGTTATTTATCTACAATATTGTAAAAATTTGTAATATAAAATATTGCAATGAAGCCTATAGATATAAGGAATAAAATATCTGGTGATTTTTAATTTATCAAAGATAAAAAATTTGTTAATTAATTATATAATATTGCCAGAGCATTACAAGATAAATGGAGGAAAAATTCACATTTAATTTGCAAGATATATCACAAATTTAAGTTATCAAATTAAAAGAAGAGAAGGGGAGGTATAACCTCCCTTATGGAATGAGCTGGATCATAGAATTAGCAAAAACAACGATAAACATTACATTCTAAATTCTTAAATTATAAACATCTAATTCCTTTTCAACACATTAAATTGCTTAGAACTTGTAATTGAACAAAAACGGTACCGAACATGACATTAAACCTTTATAATAAATTGCCATTTTAGTTTTTTTGACGTTAACTTATAAAGTTTTCGAATATTTTTGAAACATGAAAATTCAATCATTTTCAATATTTTTTTGAATATTTAAACAAGGGTTTATTTTAAGTCAGATGATTTTTACCTTCAGGCGTCTGTATACTGTACTTCAATATATTGCAAAACATTTTTGTTGTTTTATCTGCACTTGTTTCAGATATCGAACATAGAAGTTAAAATTATGCTAGTGTCCGAATACTTTCGGGACCGACTATAAATGCAATCGATCTTCCTATGACGCGATTAATTCGTTGCGCATTATATCGAAACCGTGTTAATCAAGACAATTGTGACATTCGTGTTATATGAAAGTTATCCAAATTTATTAGATCGTGATACATGGAAATCGTGTTACAAGAATATCGTATTGTCGCAATTTTTGCACCGTATTACATCGAAACCGTGTTACAAGAGGATTGAATGTAAGTCTGAAACAATAACTTATAATCGTCAATGAAACCTCCATTGACCCGTAAAAAACGAAAAACCGATGCTTTATACCGCGACGAATACATTTTCACGAACAGTCTGTGTATCCAGCGTAAAAGGCAAGCGGAAGATCGGTGAAAAGCAGCCGAAAACAAGTTGAAATAAATCGAATAATCGACGGATCAGTCTGTGACGCGCGGATGCCACGAGAATCGAGCCGATTCCGTCGGAATAAAAGCGTCGCGAGCCCGTTAAAACGCAAATGTTGCCGGAGTGCGGTTTCGTGTTAGGGGTTGCGAAAGGACTTTCTGCTACGTCCGTTTCCCTCCGCCTCCTGCTGCTCTTCCGTCCGATGTTCGCACGCGTTCTTATTGGCTTCCGTGAAAAATGTCGATGGCTGCAATTTTCCTGAAAACACGGCGAAATTAGCCGACTTTACAAACAGTTTGGATTTCTGGATAATCAACGTCGTTTTTTCTTATGTCGTTGACTTTCGTACCGAGGTGCGTTGTTTCGCGCTGTTTATAGCTTTTCCGATGATTTTGATACGCGTGGTTAGTAATTGCTAGGCTGCGGATTTCAATGTAAATTTATATTTCAATTCCCTATAAACGTCTAGTAATCACTAATAACAAATACACTTAGATTCAATGAATCAAAAAAATTTGCGCCCAAAGTACGACACAAATTCGTCATTTCAAAACGTATTATTTTCCTATTAAAATCAATATTACGTAGCTTGTCAATTGGCAAAGAAAATGTAAGTTCCAGTAGTAGTAATCGTAAATTCCCTTCGACTATTCTCTACGTTTCATGTTTGTACTCGGATCTTCATTGGCTCTCATGAAAATCACGATGGGGTCAAAGGGTTTGCGAGCCCCTTTTCAACGTTTCTTCTTCCCTTCGTCTGCATGATCGGTGCAGCAAGTTTTCGACGAGACACATTTAGGATAGAAGACCGGATCCCTTGTTACGTGATGGCTCGTGTTTCCCGTTACGCTGGCCGCGTGTAGATTGCCGTGCATCTGTCGCGTTCCCAGTGGTACGAAAATACGAAGAGGCGAGCTTCCAATTAAAAGGAAGTAAAGATGGAAATTTCCAGTCCTGTCCCGAATTCTCTCGTTTCTCGCGTACGTGTACACGTGTGTATGTTTATACGCTTCGCACACATTTAAATGTATTTTATCTTAATACTACTTAAATGATTATCCGATTTTATAATAATTTGAACGTCTGGCAACAGAAATAAAAATTCTACGTCAAAGACATTGAAAAAGATGAAGACGATACGTATCTACATAAATATTTATTGTTGCCAAAAATAAGGTTCCAACATCATCCGTATGGAATCTCACTGTAAGCAGAGAAAATTGACCGGCCACGAGACGGGAAGCTTATGGCAGCTTATAGCCACGCAATCCTTTCCCATAGGATGTTGATCTCGAGGTTTCAGGACCACTTTTCCGTTCTCCTTTCCTTCTGCCTGTTACGCGAAAACGTGTGAATTGGTTGCGCCCCGCATTTGCATGCGAGCCCATTGAATTTTATGAATATTGTTGCCGAGCGCCGCTTTACAATTCCCGTCATGCACCGTGCGGATAGTTTGGAACGTTGCTCGCTTCCAAGACGCGAATTTGCAAACGATCCTATCCCACCATTCGCCTCCTCTTTTGCGAAAGAACATTTTATTTCTGTGGATCCAGGAAATTCGTGGCTGTTCTAGAGCCATAGTGGAATACTCACCACGTAGTTTCCTTTTGCGTAATTCTAGACGAAATTGAGTGATAGATAAAGAAGAAAAAAAAAAAGAAGGGGAGGAAAAGAATGATAGAACAGACGAAATCACTTAGACCTTACAGTTTAGATTCTACTTTTCAGATTGAATTTTTGAAATTTTTTGTAATATTTCTCAAACCATTTCCTTTTTATTAGAAGCAAACTTGTTGGAGATTCTTATCTAATTTGTCTGAAGCTTTTTAATAAAGTTTATTCGTTTTGAAATTCGTTTCGAAGCATATAAAAAAATACTAAAATAAGAAGAATTTAAAATATATTTTTCATAAAATGATTCGTGTTAACTGGGTCTGTCTTAAAGGGAATTCTTTCGTTTCTTTCGAAGTCTCGAAACGATGTTATTAAAATTAATTGTGTTGCGATAAAACTACCGGCTAACATTCAAACACACGATCTCTCTGCACGAAAATAAAATTAATCAGGAGCTTTGTTTCCTCTAACCTTCGTGCTTCTTTTCGCAGAATTCTCGCGACACAAGCGTTAATTGACGAGCGTTATGTAAATTTAAAGCGCCTTTAACGCTTAGATAATCGAATCGTATTTACTTTCTCTTTTTCTCTTTTTTCTCTTTTTTGTTTTTGGGTTAATCGGTAGATAAAGTATGCATATTGTATATACGGTGAAGGAGTTTGTATATTTTCGAAAGGATCTTTGTAGCCACCTTCCGGGTAATTGTGGACTCAGTACACGCAAAAAGTTAATTAACTCTTAGAATTATTCGCCGTTCCGTTTTCGTTAAGGGAAATACCGTCAACGAGAAGCTAATAGCTGCTGAGCTCCTATATTTAACGCTTGAAGGTGTTTAGATTAGATTTTGCTAATTTTCAGTGATATCGGCTTCGCCGTTACATAACGCGCAACATTATTATCTTAATTATTATTTATAATCATAATTTAACTATAATTATATCGTGCCACGATAATTAAAGGAGAAATTTTCTTAATTATTCCACCGTAAAATAAAAAGCACGAGAAACATCAATTTCAGAGGTCTGTACTCTACAAACGCCATGAAACTTCGCTTCATCTCCAATCCATAATCTTCAATTTACAACGAGCGACACTGATTAGCAGGAACGTAATAATGCTGCCTGATAACGAGAAAGGAACTTTCATGTTCCTGAAATGAGAAAGCGTCGCGAGTCAGAAAATTACGCCGAAAAGTCGCGAAATTTTCAACCTTATCGATAAACCGAATACTAAATGTAGTCTCATAGTATATCGCGTTCCTCACGGTAATTCGATGGAGTTTTCCCAGCGGAAGCTCGCCCTGGACAGTTATTTGACGTGGGAAAAATGACGAGAGTTCCTGCTTCATTTTTTATTCTAATTATGCGATTGATCCATCGTATATTAGAGCATTTGGCTTAAGAAGCTGATCAAAATTCAAATTTTTAAATTTCGTAAAGTGACATTAAAATCAAAAAATCATGAAAAATGTGACTGCTTATCGCGTTCTTCTTCTCCTATAATCTTCAATTTTTATCAAATTGGGTCAAGTACTTCACCGTGCAGCGTTCACCTATTCGCGTTAGCCTCGTAATCGTGTTGTAAAAATCTAAAATCTTTTTTTTTCCTTCTTTCATAAAGGAGGAAAGAAATCACGTTTTCTCCTTCGCGGATGTAATTTGTCGAACCGGCCGTTAAACATTGACCCTGTTAATTCTTCAAATATTTTTTTCCCGTCTGGACGGGCACAAAACCGTGAACAAAAACGACACCGTTTATTTCAGAGACGACGTTATGTTTCTTCCACGGAAGAAAAGCTCGTCGCGTTATAAAGAATGAAAAGTTTCGTAGCCGTCGAGTTCATGTGTATTCGTGCGCTGACACAAAGGACGTCGGGAAGAACAGAAAAAAGAATAAATATATTACCGTGCCTGTAGCGTATACACGCATCTTTCTCAGGTTTGTTTCGTAACACGCGCTTCACGCGGTCGCGTTAAACGACAACGGTGTAATGGCGGAGATTCGAACGTGAAATGGCGAGGACGAGGATCGTGCCACTGGAGTATTGTTATTTGAAATTGAAATGCGAACCGTTTCGTTTGCAAAGTTGGTGTTAAAATCGAATTATTTACTAATTATTTTCGACTTATTTATTAATTGCCATTCGAATGGAAACAATAATGCATTTTAAATAGCGAAATTATTTTACCGATGCTTCTGGAAAGTGGCACAGATTAACTGAAAAAGATGGTAACAAGTGCTAATGCATTCATCGATCCTGAATGCAATATGCAAAACTCAATTATACTGGCTGAAATATATGCCCAATATAGGTACTAGTCTCGTATCTAGAATGTCTACTATTAGAACCACGAGCCACGAGAACAATTGCGCGTCGTAGTATGCATTCAGACATCCCGTAGCATCCATCAAGTATTCAGGAACGTTGTATACGTCCGGTATTGTTAGATATTTAATGTATTTTCAGGAATTCTCTGAAATTGCAATCTTTGCTAAAACAATGTAATTAAATATTCTTTACAAAAAGGAAAAGCTATTATGGCAACATGGCTGAAAACAATTTGAAAATTTGAAAATACTTCACGTGTTATTATACCATGAGATATATCACATTTACTATAGTGTACAACCATTGAGCGTCAACGCTATACTTATGTGTTTCACTGCAAAGCAAATGGAACACTGTTGCACAGTGAATAAGAGTTAACATGTAAGAGTAAGGGTGTAGCAGTTTTGAAGTTGCCGCTATATTAATAGCGTGCGGATGACATCCGTATAGCCTGAAGAGATGAAGTATTATTCCAATGTCCTCCAACATATTTCTGCTGTTGGCATTAGTTCCCTCTAACGTGGTTTCTCCGTTTCTGTAGAATTTCTTCAAATATTTTTCTGTCATATTTTCTCCGAATACTTTCTCTTCTGATATTTTTCTTGTAATATTTTTATATTCACTATTTTATGTTGATCTTGAAACCGCTGATGAAGTATCATTGCGTAAAATAATGTCTAATCACGAAATATTATCTTTTCCTTCTATTACTGCAAAATTTGGAAAAAAATCTGTAGAATTTCTATCCGATTTTTTCGATGTTTTCTTGTCCTTTCATTTTACCGTTGAAACGAATGAAAAAATTTAGAGTAACGTTCGATCGGAATTTTTATGCTTAGCTTGAAATTTGCATTGGAAAGAGTGATCAAATTCAATTTGAATCGCGCGAGAAACTTGTTGCGGATCGAAATGGTTTTCGAGCACGCGCGTGAGCGTTTAATAATGCTTTGAGTTTTATTGTTGGGTGTTTATGGTTTAACTAAAATCGACCGCGGCGTTTTCCTCCTGTTCGCGCTGCCTCGAATTAGAACACGCGCCGTAGTCTGCGACGAAACTATCCGCCTAGAATGTTTCCACCACTTCATGCCTTTTAACGTGGTTCTCATAAAATACGAGTGTATTTCAAAGGGGTTGTAACGATATCGAACTCTGTAGAGCTAGCTGCAGTTTACTATTTTCACTGTAATTTTGCGTCGTGATTCCTTATTTACTCCTCCTTGAGAATAAAAATGTTCTCTTATTACAAAAACGATATAGGATGAATTAATGTCATTATTATAGTGTCATTTTTTAAATATAGATGTTAATGTGTGTTGTTTTAACTGAACACGAGAAATTATTAGTGACGATGATATCGTTAGTCATCGATTATTACACTGTAGATATTTGAACTACTTGTTATGTACAATTATTAGGGTTAATAGGGTTTGTTAATAAAGTAGAATTACACTTTGATTAGTATTTTTAGCAACGTTGATTAGTATTTTCCCGATTGAAAAGAATGCCAGTACGTAAGATTATAATATTTTAATAATATATTAATTTAATTTCTTAAGAGACTCGTGTCGAAATCTAGGTCAAGTCCCTTTGTCATTCTTCAACTTCGACGTGAAATTTGCAATAATTAAAAGTTCAATATTTAATAGCAGTTGAAAAAACGAGGAATATTCTTCTTAAGGATTTGATTAATCCAAGAGTCCGTCGTGACGCGAGATATAACTTTTGTAACTTCGTTCTGAAACAAGTAGGTGAAGAGCAGAGAGAAAAGGCGGATATAGGGAAGAATTGATTCTCGGTTTTAAGCTGAAGACGTAGTTTTCCAGCTCCTAAATCTCGTGAAACTTATCATCAGAAATACGATATTCGATACTATTTTAAAAGAGAACAGAAAAAATGTAATAGCTAGAAAAGATTACCCGAATGAGTTTTCATTCGTTATAACATGTTTAATTTATTTACAATTTTTAATTTAGAATTGAAGTAAAATACGTAACTGAAAATAATATACGTAAGCCTTCTATGCTTCAAAAAGATATTCACAACCGTGATACATAATCCTAACAGTTTCATCATGAAGGAAAAGGAAAAAGTTGCAAATTAGAGGAGATTAGCAAGTAAAGTAAAAATTTAAACCTTCATCCTCTTGATGTCATACTTGTCCCGCGAAAAAAATTGATGCTAAATATTAAAACGAAAATTCTGGTAAATTAAGGAAATTTTTGTCCACCATAATCTCTAAAATTTCTATGATGCGAATGAAAAAGAGGATCGCTAAAATACAGTCCTCTAACTCGCAAATAAGAAAATTATTCCTCTTCCGATATGGTATTCTTTACCATTTCACGCGAAATAAATTTAGGACAATTTTTACCGTCTACATTGCAATCTCTGCAATCTGTATTACGAAACGAAGAATGGATAGAAAAACTAGAGCAATGACTATCAAACCCTTTTATCAATGGAAACATTTATCTTTTTTGGAATATGAAAGACACAAAGAACGCTCAAAAAGAGATTCCTACTAAATTAAAGAAAATATTCTCAACAAAATACCAGCGAGCTTCATCACAAATATAAAGCAGCAGATTTATTTACGTTCAGTATCGTACGTTAAATATCATGTTTCTTTGTGAGGTAGTGCATGACAAGTTTTGCGTTTGTATCTTGTTGAAGTAATTACTTCAAGAAAAACTCTACATCTTTACTTTTGTATATCCGTGACCTGGAGACTGCTGTAACGAAGAGAATAGAATTTAGTGAAACCAAAATGTTCGAAATAAGGAGAAGTCCATATTATTGTGCCCTTGAGTATAAGTTTTGTTTTGAATTGCAGGATCTAGAAACAGAAGAGCTATAAGTAGATTTCTATTGCTGTTTCTTGTAGCATTCAGCTAGAGCTACAAGGTCAATTTTTCGGTAATGTCCTTTGCTATATGTTACGACCGTTCGCGAAGAAACGCGGTCGCGAGGAAAACGCGTCAGCGAGAGACGTAAATTCTCGCTACGATTCGTATAATCGACGCCGCGAAATAGTCGTTCGTCTTGTTTCGGTTAAGATAACAGGAGTGGTTCAATGAATTTAACACTGTGTTAACAGGTTAATATAGCGTGTATATTCAACAATAAATTGTATAATAATAAAAGCGTCACAAATTATTTGGCGATGAATACAGTTAATGCGTTACAGAAATTCGCCCCGACTTTACGATATCTTTCAATGAATTCGTTAGACTAAGCGACTTTATTTTCAATCGTCAGACCTCTCGATGTATGTCGTTTAAATCTTCAAATGAGACTGATTGCCCTTAGATCAATTCTTTGTTTTCTCGGGGAGACAACCCCCACTACGCTCGGATCACGCCACCGTTCGCGCCTATGATCACGTAGGGCACCTTCTTTGTTAGTAACTGTTTTGTTTGTAAATAGCGGACCGAAATCGACGTTTCTGGAACTCGCTGCTTGGCGACAACTATGCGTTCGTCTATACATTGTATACTTTTCGTCGGGCAGATAAGACGATCCGCCTGCGACGCTGTAGGACCGCGAGCGACGGTTAGAAATACGATTTATACTAAGCCTCGTGACGTAACACTGTAAATGTATGAACGTGCTCCCTATCATTGCTTCTTCTATTGTATCGTAACGCTGTAAGAGTGAGAATCTGGTTCAACATACACTATACCTGAACTTATACCTTTATTTATTTCAATATATTTTTCTATTACAAATTCATCTACTCGTTCCTCTATCAGTCAACCTCAACATTTCTCTATACTGTAATTTATAGTACTTTCGACCTGTTATTTTGAATATAAAAAAGGCAAATTTTCCTTGGTTTCATCAACGTTGGAGGAATCGCACGACCGAACATTACGCACAACCGGAAACTTATTCTAGTACGTAGCTCCGCTTTGAAAACACGAAGAGAAGGAGATAAAACGGCAGACACGGTGAATAGACAACTATGTAATCCGTGAATCGTTTCTTTCGCGGATTAATGAAGGATCGTGTCGCGGACGGGGTACGGAACAATGAGATCGGTGCGGGATTATAAAAGTCAGGATGAAAAATCGCGAGTATCTTCTGCTCGAGCGAGTTAAACAAGAGGACGGGAACGACATAATCTAAGATAAATCCGTGGCCTCGGGATTATAAAGCTGCGGCATGGATGCGTTCTCGCGGGAGACAGGCCTCGGTAGAATTAAATTTCGTGTCCGTTGTCAGTGGCATGTCTTGCTTTTCTACTCGTCGACCGGTCCATTCTTCCTTCGATGTTTTCTACCCTCTCCACCGCGGTCTTCCACGTCTTGTTCTATCCCGCAATTAAGGAAACTCCGTGTTCGCGGTTGCCGTGATATTTCGTATTTAACGCACGAAGGTACAGTGTCGTGGAAAAATGTTAGACCAAAGAGAAATATTTCATGTTTCTGAATGAATGCAAGGATGCTCGATGTTACTTCGTTTCTACTGTTACCCATTTCTTAACTCTTTAATATTTATATCTCAGATTCTAATGTAATACGCGAAACTCTGTTCATTTCTGTTTTTATTAGCGCGATATAAAAGGTTTTGAAATACAGATAAAATGTTATATTATTATTGCATTTTCTCAATATAATTATAATATAATATATAATAACGAGATCACTATGCTGGATAATTTAAGAAAATTTTGTAAGGTATTGTACCTATTGTGTATGTGGTGTCGGCAAGGGGTGCAGTGTTTCGAAGAAATTCTAAATGGCGGAGAGGCATAGTCCAGGTTCAGAGTCGGCGAAATTATTATGTAGAAGATGTAAAGAGGATTTGTTGTCGGTGTTTACGCGGAAATGAAAACAAAGTTGTTCAAAGGGTTAGACGGTGGATGTTACGGGATGCTGAGTACTGGAATGTTACGAAATAATAGAACGAGGAAGAATGTATTATTCAAATTGATTTTGAAATACATTTATTAGATACGGTTTGAATCGGATTTCGTATTAGTTGCGTATTAATAATAATAATAAGCTATTTCAAAAATCAAGTAATTTTGAAAAACAATTAATTTTATTATCAATATATTTAATGGTAAAATATCGAACGATTGATCATTTATAAACATTTCTTTCCCTTCTATCGTGAAACAAAATTTCTCTAAATTTATACTGAAAGAACATGAAAGAATATCAATCTTGTCAAAAATTATTCGTATCGATATTTTACGTCGCTGAGGATCGAATAAAAAATTTCTTTTGAAAGCCGGCAATATTCCAGCAGCGTACGCTAAAGTAAGGGAGAATGAAGGCGAGAAGGCGCAAAAGGTTTGGTTCAAGGGTATATACGTGGTAATCAATTTCTCCAGCAATCTTTTCACTTAAGGGGCGGGAAAATATCTGGATCGATATTTAATTAAGCGTCATAATGTAATCTTCTGATTAATTTTTTCATCTTGTAAAAACGATATATATATCTACTGGATAAACTTCACTACGTATTCCTTTGAAGCAACAAAAGGAAAAAAGAGGAAACAAAGAAAGAAGGGAGAAGAAGAGAGAGAAAAAAGTAAAAAGAATACAGGTTCATATTTTCTTTCGTGTCGTGGCTCGACCGGGAGATAAATCCCACGAGAACAAGAGAATTTAGGATATTTAGGCTATGCCAGGTTGCCTAAGATTAAATTTCGCCTGCTATTGATTGCGCCACAACCTCCCGTGGCCGAATCGTGGAATTTCTGGAACGAATAAAACTGTGTCTGGATGAGATAACCGTATGTAGATTCGATTGCTGCGAATTCCGGTGACGTTTTGCCCGGTTAGGACATTGTTTCACTGGCTTCCGTATGAATGAATTATATGCGTGACGTGTGAAACGAATTTAAAGCAAGGGGTAGATGGAGAATAAAAAGCGATTCATCTGAAACCACGATGTATGTTCTCGTGCGGTATTTATTTTTCAGTGTTAAAATTTGGTTTGCAGGTAGAAATTATTTTGACCGTTAACTGTGATTATGTCATGGCGACAAATGATTTCAATGGACTTATGATAGATATTTATCTTTTTAATATTAATTTTAATATCCAAAGGTGACATAAAATTTAATTTGAATCCTAATTAAGTTATGAGAACAAATGATTTTAACGGAGTTACGATATCTGGTTTTGCAAAAAATTGTTGTTTTATTAAAATTATTAACGAAATACTTTTTTTAATGATTTGAATTACGATGGAAATTAACTTGACGTCAAAAATGTTTTCTGCGTCGAGATACATATTGCATGCTGTCGAAAATTAATTGCAACGAAAGTTAACTATAGTGGCATTTTAATGAAATTTATGTATTATTCTCTTTAATGTTGGGATCATGATGGAATTTTTAATTTAATTTGAAAAATTTATCCCAATTACGTAAAATACTAAATGAGAAAAGTTATACGCAATTTTATCTGTATAAATGATATTTGCCTTTACGTAACAAATAACGTAATAAAAGATATGTAATAACTATTATTACTTGAATTTTCAATAGAATGACTTTTTCGTTGTTTCTAATTGTAGATATTCACGGTATAATATTTTACAAGAGTTTGTTATTTACATGTTCTTAAAACAATGAATATTCGTGCACGAGAAACTGCAGTATTCTGTATTAAATATTCAAAAAGCGATGGGATAGCTGACACAGTCAGACAGGGGTTGATTCTTCGTATAAAAATAAATTCGAAACGTAAAATAAAGTATTCTGCTTTATGCAACGCTCTACTTTCGAGGAAATTGCATTTTAAAATTTATAAAATATACATTTATTCCATCATTTTTTAGCATAATTTAATTTCTACTTTGTTTAATTCAGAAATGTTTCTATTACATAAATTCATTGGGATACGAATGAAATGTTAAATATTTACAATAAATATTCTATTTTAAATATTATTACATACGAAATATTTAATATTACTAGAAATCGTTTATTGTCGTTGCTGTATTTTTAATGATAGTAGTTAAAAAGATAAAGTTACACGCAACAAATAACTTTTTCTTCATTAATAATAATTATAAAAAAGCAAGGAAAGATATTAATTGAGTTTAGGTTTCAGGACAAACTTTACACACAAATTACTGAATTTTCATAAAGGAATTCCTCATCGTTTTACCGAGAAGGATGATTCCGACGGTAGTATACATAGACATGGATTATGTAAAAGTGTACGAAACGGGAAAGTCTCTTAGCAGTCAGTATCCTTGGAATTAAATTCTGGACGGACGGTTCGTTAAAGAAAAACGTGCTTCGTTTCATCGTCGTTTCTTTGCATCGTTAGCACACTTACACGTAGCTAGATCGGTTTCTTATAAAGCGTTTTTCATCGTTCCAGTCGCAGTCGACATCGCTAGAACTTCGACGTTCTCGCATATTCGGTTGCCTCGTATAATTAGCTTGTGAATATTCAACAATCTTTTCATACCGTGTTTCGTATCGGTGCCCGCTTTATTCACTCCATTTTTAAACATTTTAATAATAGCCGAGGGATGCAAATAACATAATTTCTTTTATTATTGTAGATATTGCAATATCAGAGACATTTATTATTCTATGGGAATAAGTTTAATAGGAAGGTATAAAATGCTAAAAGAATAATTGCGAAAATGACGATCGTTGCTGTTTCAAAGACGCGCAATTAAAATCTCTTTTGATAAAGTTGTTGCAACTTTCTGTAAAGCTTCGTCTTGCTCGATATTAACGCGCAAGCAAACTCAAAATTAACTCTCTCGCGTCAAGAGTATTTTCCACTGTCAAGAGTCACGCACTATGCGCTGCGCCCTTTCAAGAGAGAAAAAATTTAATTGCCAGGTAATCAACCCCTCGAATCCAACGATAATCGAAAAGGAACGTTGGAGCAAACAGCAAAGAGCCATGGCAAGTTTCCAAAGTTCGAAACGTAGCGTCGATGGAAGTTGAACTCTCAAGGAATGTACTTTTAATTAAAGCCAACGCAGCGGCGGCAACTCGTGCCTGTGTAATATCTCTGCAAATAAACAGTCGTGTCTCTACGTTCTAGAGTCTTATCGCGACTGATTGAAACGCGTTCCACTTGATTTGTGCAATTAGTGGAATGCATGCCGTGAGATCGTAAATTATCTCCTTGAGAGATGTTGGCATGTATGCTCTAGCTTACATAGATTTCTGTAATGATTTCTGTATTTGTTAAATATAAATTGTACGTGATGCGAAGATCTGTACAATGAAACGAACGACTGAGTTGGCCTCTGAATTATCTTACGAGATAAAAAAAAAAAAAAAAAATAGATTTTCTGAGATATACTAGGGCAAGGGAAAATATTTCAAAATATCTCAAACGATTTACTACTTCGATGAATCTTTTCCTACCACAGTGTACCGCTACTCTTGTTTCGTTCGGTTGAATCTATGGAAACGTTGTGAAGGACACTAAATAAAGTAATTCTACTTTTAATTTCCTAAGATTCTCGGTACTTCTCTTTGATTCTGGTCTTGGTCTTTCGATACACTGGCGAAGGCGTTTCTGTACGACTGATTGTACAGGTAGTTCATTTCCTTTGTATCGAGCAGCCTGTAATTAGTATAGATTCGTTATCTTGTCGTTTGGTAATGAAATTTTCGCGGAATCGGTCGAGGTTGCTCAGAACATGCAATTGAGTTAATACAGATGTTTCCGTGTTTATTACGCTAATTGGTAGTAAAAAAGTTGATAGTAGAATAAGTTAATTAAAAATGAATATCTATGTCGTTCCAAATAATTATTATAACTTTTATAAAACTTCGCGCCAAATAATTTGGAAGAGCGAAAATTTAATTGTAAATATAATATTATTTGTATTACAATAATTGTAAAATATAATATTAAGAAGACATCCGAGTAATTTTTAAATACTAAGAAACTTTGAATTCCTCTGTCCTCTTTCTTCCTTCTCCTATGTAAATTCACCATATTTCTATAGCTTAATCAAGCAAAAGGGCAATTAAATCGGGTATGACGAGGCTGAATAGTAATTCAACGAGGCGATCGTATCAGATGATAAGATAAGTGGTCATAGTGTCCGGTTAAGCGGCTCGTTTCTTATTAAACGCCTTAACTTTAATCTCGTTCAATTATCGCACGATTAGACTGCGTTGCTTCGCATGACCTATATCCTCGACGTTGTGTCAGCTTATCCTAAAATTGTTTCCTCGAACACGCACTGGAAAGTTAATTCGACTAGGGTGGCTGATTTAATTAACGACGCGCACGTTCACAAAGATGACGAGCAGAAAGTTGCTCGATTAACAATTTCTTCCCTCGACGTTATTTTTCAATTAATTTAAAGTAAAGCGTGTATAAATACATATATTATATAATAATATGTAATTATATATCATATAATATATAACATGTATTTTTAAACATTTCAATTTCCAATAAACGCACAATTTCTCTATTTATATATATCATATTTATTATCAGTTATGAATTGAATAGCCTCTTCTATTAAATTAAGCGAACTATCTCTCGGCTAGGAAAGGGTTGTTAAATTATCACGCATAAATGAGTTAATTAATTTTAAAATGATATTTCTTCTAATGTGTGGCGAAAGGGCGGACTAATTTATTACATAATTTATTTTTAGTAGAATGTAATCGTAAAATCAAAATTAAAATTAATTAAAAAGATGAGTAATTTACTCCTGTGTTAAAAAGATATTATTTTCGCTGTGAAAAGTTCTGCCCGTTAATAAATTAAACAGCAGGTATCTTCATAAGTAATTTTCACTAATAAAGATAATGTACGCAGAAAGGAAGGTGTTTCAAAAATTGTCACAGAATCTGATGTAGAAACATATTAAATTTTGATATTTAAAAAAGAAAATACAACGATAAAAAAAGATAAAAAAAATTCAATAATTTACTTGCAAACAATATTTCAGAGGAAAAGAATCGACGTGTAATTTAAATTGACTTTTCAAAGCTACTGCAACGAAACGATTTTAACAATAAATCCGTGCAACTGTACTTCACGTTGTGGAAGTTAATTTTGAGAGCAAAACGACGCGGCGCGGTGAATGCGAAGGAAAAGTTGCTCTCTTGTTCATGAAAAATACAGCGACCACTCGAAAGTATAGGCTTGGCTGAAGAACTCGTCAAAGAGAGGAGCAAACTTTTTAGGATACTAAATGTCCAGCTGAGTCCTTCAAGGACCCTATCGATCGAACTTTCTCACGTTTCTAGAACCGAGTTTTCGAGGATCTCTCGAGTGGGGAAGTTGAAGTATCTGTAGAGTTGAGCGCTGTAGAAAGTGATGGAAGAACATACGCCATGGATTTGACTATTTTTTACATTGTTTTTAAACTTTCGTATCCTTTGCCTTTGAATAATCGAAATACCTTCGTTGGTAGTAAATTAGAACATCGTTTAAAAGCAAACATTCTTTTACTTTTTACTAATTCAGTAATAAAGTCTTCTATACAACGATAAGGAAATTATTAATACACCATATGAAATTTTAGAAGCAAATTCCATAAATTATATAAATCTGTAATCTGCAATTTATAAATGCAAGGGGGCCAAAATTATTAACGTAAAGAGCTATTTTTATCGTAGATAAAATATAAAATAAACATAATTGGAGTTATTTTTATTAATTAACCCTCTCGTCTCGTTAGCATCGGCTGAATTTATTATTAATATCCGTTTCCGATTTGTCATACAATCGGCTCATTTTGCGGAATAACTTCACTCGTAGTTGGAGAAACGGCGTATTGAAGGTTTAACCGATTCGGTTAACTTCACTAACCGGTTAACCGAATCGGTCTATTGATTGTTTCGGTCGGTTAAATAGCCGAACTATAGGCAATAACAACTGACCGACTAAGGTTAACCAATTTCAGCAATTTCGAATGGACGATGTGAAATTTGCGATCGATTCTCCTTCCGAGTATCAATGATTGTAACTTCGATGTTGTACAATGTAAACGCGCTTGCTGATGCAAATGAAATTTTGATGTTTCAATGTAAATTGCATACATGTTATTTTCGTTTCGCTTTTTCCCCGATATATTCACGATTAAATGAGAGAAACTTTGACGGAATTAACAATTAACATTTCTGCAGGTGAATAATTGTAAAATATGTAAAAGATCGTGTTTCAAACGAGTTTCACAGATTTAAAAAAATATTTGAATTTAAAGTACAATAAGATAAAATTTATTTTCCAAATTTAAATATATCCACAGATAAGTATCAGAATGGCGAAACTTCGGAAACAAGACGTATTAGTTTCAGTTTTAATAACTTTCCCTATATTCCTGTAGAATACCATTTAATAATATAATCGTTATCGCAACAATTCAATATTCCATAATATTAGTATCGCAATTTTATCGTTAGTTATAATTTAAATGATACACAGTTACGTTTCTCTCTCTCTCGAAACCGGTGAGAACTTTTCGAATTTTTCGATTTTACGAATAACGATTCAGCAAATTATTTTCCTTTTTTTCATTTTCGATTAAACAAATAACCACTAGAGAACTAACGGTAACGAGATTTGTTAATGGCTGATAACGAATGTAATTGGTCGCGCGAAAAACAGGCATTCGCGGAGCTGTGGGTTGCGCGAATGGAAAACAATCGGCTATAAAAGTTCTCCGCGCGAGAATATCGCGTCGAAAACATGCGATCCGATATCGTTGCATTAAATTTTCTGCGCAACAGTTAAATTTCGTCGAGTTTAATTGACTGCAAGTCTCTACGCGTTCGCACGTGTAAATGACGCGAAGCATCGTGCGCTATCGAAGAGCAAAACGATTTTCCGCCATTGTTCCCATAAAATTCTTCTCTCTGCTCTTTTCATATTAATTTACTATCGGTTAGGGCAATACGCAGAATACTGCACGTTTGACATAGATACGTGCTTTAACAAAAATGGAAAACAACTCCATTGCCCCACATTTCATTTTGCATTTTGAACTTTTATAAATGTTATACAAGGATCGCTTGACACGTTTCAAAATGTCTAACTTGTTCAACCCTCTTTATCTTCTTCTCCTTAGATTATTTGTATCCTTTGTGTCCAGGTTTAATCTCCGGCTATTCTAGACTTTACAAAAATCTGCAAAACTTCATTCTATATTTTCTGTTCGGTCTGGCCTACCCCTCGTTACACTGACCTGCAAGAAACCCAAGGAACTACCGTAAACCGATTCTTTTCAGCTTAACTTCTATTCACACAAGTATTTTCGGTTTATGGATGGTTCTTTGAACGGTCCTTGGGTTTATTGCACACTCTTGCTAATTACGGAGAAAGTAGATGTGCCCTGCGAAACAGCTGATTTTTCCCAAGAACAAGGGCACCCATGAGCCATATCTGCTGGAGCCTTTCTCCTCATATTTTGTTTATTAACATTGGCTATAACCAATGGGCATCGCGGATCGTTACCCTCGCTTTTCTACCGAAAAGTGTGAACAACGAAATGTCAATCATTTCTCTTCTACTCCTCGGAGAGTCAAGTCACTGCTCCTACCCTTCTCGGACAGTCAAGTACATTGCTCTAACATACCTCGGACTGTTCTTTCGCTCATCGGGCAGTCACGTCTACTATGCTAATACGTTCTCGGCATTCAACGTGCTAACGCTATCCACCCTCGGGTCAAATATTGTACTGTACGCCGACATCAAAACATTTTCTGTATACGGTCTACGTGTTGTAAACTGGTGTAAATATACTTATATGAAATAACCGTAGACTACAGTTATTCAACCACAAACACCCCTATTATCCTAACAGAAATAAGGGGATCGCCCTGCTCGCGGTGTCGATTCGTATAATCGTAACGGGAATTTACGACTCCCGTTGACGCGCCTCAACGCGATCGCGTCTCCCCGCGACTGGACGAAAAAACATTTTCGATTCATTTTTACACATAGAATCACCTTTTGCCGTCCGTATTGTAACTGTTGGGATACTTGTGTACTTTAATTAGATTCATTGAAAAGTCACAGTATCCTGATCACAATTTCTCTCGTCCTTACTCGCCTATTCACGGATAAAGGATAAAAAATATTCTTTAATTACCAAACAAACTTACCATGAGAAGCCGGCTCGGAGGGGGTTGTAAAAGAAGCTCGCCAGGATGTTATTAAAATCCCTATGGTGGCAGGCTACATCGATAGAATTTCATTAACGAGTTTCAAAGGCGGACACCGTCGAATGGTTTAATTCCAGTAGAAAGTTTCGAAGAGGGATCAGGAGAGTAAGTAAAGAGGCTCGAAGTTGGGCCGTATCGATGTGAATACAGATTAATATCCCGATGCAAATTTTACCACGTCTATGTTGTTATAATGAATTCTTTGATGGAAAGAAACAGAGCGACTGGCGACTGATTTCGCGCGCGTGAAAGCGCGAAACAAACAATAATAATGGAAATAAAGCACGATTCTGATATTAATAACTTTGGAGATGCTGTGGAGGAGAAAGAACGTGCGAACCTCGTGGTATATCCAAGCCCAGGGGTGGAAAATGCCAGCAAAGCGAAAACAGTGGTACGCTACTTTAATTTTCATTATTATGAACGCATCTGGATGTGTACTTGCTTTCGGTTACAACGAAGTGCTGGTGTTGAAAACAAGGAAAGATAGGGATGGGGTAAAGGGCATTTTTTACCGAAGCTGAAACTTTTGTTTATGTAACTTTGCTTGTGATACAAGCTTCGTTAATGCTCTATAATGGCGGGAAAAAGTAAGTTTAATTCTCGACTATAGATCATTTTGTCTCCGAGAAGAGACTGAACTTTATTTCGTTATCTATTGCATACTCTGCTTAAAATTTAATAAGACTGTTCAGAAACTTCAGCATTTATGTTATATACTCTTCAGTTAAGAGGAAAGTTTATCGTATTTCTTCTTTACTCCACTAGATTTCAATCTTTTTGTCGGAGAAAAGATAGTAGACGTACAATACCTGGCCAACGTATCCGTACACTTTTGGAAACAGTATAACTCTTTTAAGATTGGGCTAAACGAGCTTTCGTGAGAAGTTAGACATATTAGTTTATTAGATGACGTATAAAGAGTTCACGTTTTCAATTTTTTTATTTGGACCTGTAATGAAATTTGAAACAACACATGTTGAAGGTTTATATCAGTTATACGCACGCTAAACATTTCATTGAAATCGGTTAACGCTGTTACAGGCTATAAACGGTTAAAGACGATGAAAATTATAGTTTTTCACAACTTTCGGCTCGAAATATAAGGGTTCTTACATCTTTCGACGCTGGTCGCTTGTTTCCGTATGAACCTATTTCGATAACAATTTTAGCGTGTACATGACTGGCATAAATATACAAAATGTATTCTTTAAATTTTCATTACAGGCCCAGATAAAAAAGTAGTAAAAAGCGAACTATTTTCACGTCATCTGATAAACTAATGCTTCTTACGAAAACACGAGTCGTTATTAGGTGCGATTTAAAAACAGTTATTTTGTTTTAAAAGGTGTACGAATACCCTCGTTCGATACGGTGCATTTACTTCTTGAAAATGCTTGCATTATCGTAACGATCGCGTGTTACTAAATCAACCTGGATAGAGTAAAACCACGTATTTTTGTTAACAACTCACTGTAACCAACTATACAGCAAATCAAACAATCCTCTGATCCATATTTCAAACAACATCGATGGTTGCTAGAAAAAAAGCCGAAAAATGTAAAAAACATTTGAAAAAATAAAAAAGGACGGGCGATAACCGGGAACGAGCAATTTCACAAAAATTCCCATTGACCCTACTCCGCAAACCGACGAAAAAAAGGGGAGGAGAACAAAAATATTTAAATTCGAGAGTTTTCGTGTATCGTTTCGCTTCTAATTTTTTCGCGAGAATTCAAATCGCGTTTTGGAAACGATCATGGCACGCGTTTTGAAACGCTAAAACAAATCAAACGGTTCGCGGCACGATAACAATTCGGAACGCATGATACAAATATTAATCCGCAAAATTTGCTTTAATCTCGCCTCTGAATTATCGCCGATCGCGAAATAAAACAAATAGAAAACTACAAAAACAAGACGGATGGAAAAAACAGAAAAATAGAAGCATAACGAGGCAGAAACAGTCTGGTGTGTTTTCGAAATTGCTCGTTTTTAAAAATATCACTCGAACCAGTTGTGCTTATCGAACGAGATTTCCGCATTGAATGCTCGTCTCGTAGTTTCGACGCGTTGCCATAGGTTTCGAGGCTAGTGGTCGAAACCGGAAATCTTGGGGGATCAGATGGTTTGTGTCGCAAAAAAGCGGCAAAGGAAAGATGGAACTTGCGTTTGATTGGACAAAGAGTCGATTCACAGACATTCTGATCGATTGGTGTGCCTGTAGTTCTCTGAGAGGTTCCGCTTCCAGTGATTGTAAGCTATCCTTACATTTTGATCATCTTGATGGAGCTTGGATTTGGGTAAAAGATGATGAAAAGTAATATGAAAGTAGGAAGCTAAGTAACGAAGTAGATCTTTTTAACTTTCCACTCATAAGGATTTTCGTTATGAGTACTTTGTCTTAATTTGTCTTGTGCATTTTATATGATAATAACTATGAATAACATTTATCGTGTCCAATTTAAAATACAAATTAAGATTAAATGCTCCACAACCAAATTTCCAGTCGAAACTAAAGTTCTCACGGATCTTTTTCACTTAATTTTTATTTTGATGTAACATCTGAAACCTAACCCCAACCTTGACTTGTTTGTTATATTTTATATGATAAAATATTGCAAGATTGAAAATTGCAAATTAAAATCAACTACGCTAAACTGAAGAAACCAAATGAAATATTCGAAAAGTGAAAATCAAGTTAAATATGACGCAAGAATAGCAGCCGAGAGCGTCGTTGACCGGACTAGGCGATACCCGATGTCATGGAATAACCAACGCGGCGAGTTTTCAATATCGAATGGTAGCGGGCAATTTCTGAAAGGGATTTGCCCGTCTTTCAAACGTTGCCCTCGAACGTGAGACACGGAAATTCATCCGCGCGAGAAACAACGCCTCGTTTTGCTCGAAATTGTTCCGCGTTCGAAGCTACGTCTTCAGCCGCGATTCGCTCGAAATGAAGCGGAGCAGCAATTTTTCACGGGGCCATTATTTTTAATAAACTACGCGGAAGCTACTCCTGGTACAATCTATCGATTGTGCTTTATTTCCATCGGGTGAGACTAGCAGAGTTCCAGCGTAGTTCGTACTTCGTTTAAAATTACGAGATAGATAGGAACGTAAAAAATACGACTATATTTTCGCGTTGTTGCAATTTTTCCTTTTTTTAAAGTATTCCACGTTAGCGAAATGTTTTATTATTCGACTTATTAACCGAAGTAGATTGGGCGAAAATATCGGGGCGAAATATCGACAGAAAATAATGGCGCACTCAAATCATGAAGGTTAAAAGCTTAGTCCAGATCATGAATTTATATCGTTTCGTCAGATTCAAGAATAGCGATCTTTATGCTATTTGAGCATGTTCTAAGTGTCCTTAGTGATAAGGATATAAAGCGGATTGCAAATTGGAGCGGTTAAAAGATTGAAGTGGACTCGAGATACCAGCTATCTTTCGGGTAGAAGAAGCGAGGGTTATATTTGTATAGAAAGTTTACGAGTGAACGATTGTTTCAAGTAGATAATCAATTTTAATCTGGGGACAAGCTTAGAGTATTGCTTGTTATATTATTCAACGATAATAGTTCCTTTCTAATAATTGGAGAAAAGAGAAGAAAGGGGGAATTGAAACCTATCGCCAGCAGTTCTAGCGTTAAAATAAAAGTCTTAGATTCAAAAACCACTGCATTAAGATCCTTAACTACTTTGATGAACCTTCTCTCTCCATTCAAATTGCCGATAGCGCGCCATCGTCCATTTCATTTGCCGAGACCATCTAAAAAATTCCACCTCGGCACGAACATCTTGCTCGAGAAGAACAAACGTGCTAGATGAAAGATCAGACGTCTGGCGATCGAGCAAAGTGGCAGAAGTGAGGTAATTTGATCGATTGCTGCGATCTCCGTCTGGTAGTCTAGATTTCTTCTTTGTTCCTCGAGCCAGGAGGGAATAAGATGCATTCGTTGCTTTCGATTCGCGAAAGGGAGAACGGGTTGGGTAAGTACAGCGAATCATTAGGCGATTCTACGAAAGTTCTGTCAAGCGGTATTGTTATCTGCAGACTGTTAGTCGCGATTCATCGTTATCGCTTGATTCGCTTCAACAGACGGCGAGTTCGCGATAAATCTGAAACGGATGTCATATCGATCCCTGCCGGAACCAATCGTGATTTCACGAACTCTGATCGTCTTAACCTTTCGCGATTCTCGCGCTGTTATCGCGGCTTTCGCATTAGTTACCATTCGGTTTAAACGATAGGATTGTCCGGGACAATGTTACGATCGGGAATAATAATCTAGAGAGATCGATAGATTACTATTATTCCTTAATATTATACACAGTATATGTATAGTAGATCGCCGAAGTCTGTTACGATCCCCAATTTTCTACATTTCAAGCTTGCATTCGTTAAAGCAAAAGGAAGGAAAAGATTTTTGATGCTGTATACCATAAAAAATATGATTTGGCCAAAAGTTGCAAGAACGAAGTAGAGACGAACAATTCATAAAAATTCCGCTTGTCGGAAACAATAAGGGAGAATGGAATAAGAAAGAAAATTGCTTACATAATTTTCCAGAGAAAACACGAATAATTAAACACAAATAAAACACAGGTAAACGCAAGCACAAACAGCATATCTGTTTTAAATGGTCGAAATCCTCCATTAGCGCGTATGATAGCGTCAAAGTCTTTGAAATCACTAGCAGTTATTAGAATCCGTCTCATTCACAGCTGTCTCGCGTGGAAACAGATAAATACAGACGAGGGTACATTCATCGTTGGTTTGACGTCGAATCGCGACGGGCCATTTATACGTATTTACGGTGCAATTCAGCGACTTAGTTAATTGGCTACGTAGATCGCGGCCTAGATGCGTTTGTGGCGATGACCCGATTCCCTTAGGAGCAATTAGACGCCGCATGGATGTGACTGAAACCGCACAGAGGCTTCTACTACCGATCGATCGGCCAAGAGATAGGGAACGATCGATTTTGTTCGAACAATGGATCACCGACAGTCCCAGACGATGTAATTTGTCATGCTATAGTGGTCGCACGAAACCTATTCTTGAACTTTGGTAGGCCTCGAATTCTAACAGAAGATATATAGAAGTTTAGCAATAGAAGTATTGTTGCTACCTCATTTCTAATGACAAGAGATTTACGAGGTTGCTTTTGTACTTGGATGTTGCAATTCGTTATACCTTTGCACTGGACAGAATCTACAGGGTGCGCCGTTAGAATCCGGACAAAAGAAGTTTTGTGCAGAAAGTTGTTTATTTAAGTCAATACACAAAAACACATGAAAATGTTGTTATATCTCATTTAAAGGGTCCTTGCTGAGAACTTTTATTCTATGTAACCACCCTCTGCCTCTATGACCTGCTCTATTCTTGCTCTAAAGCGCGAGCACGCTGACTTCAACTGGTCGCGTTTAATTGTCGCGAATTCTGACTCGATAGCAGCTCGTAGGGAGTTGACGTTGGGGTGCCTGCATTTATTAGTTTGTCTCTCGATAACGCCCCACACGTAATAGTCCAATGGGTTTAGGTCGGGACTGTTAGGAGGCCAGAAATCTTTCGACCAAAACATGTCCACATTGTCAGAGAGCCAATTTTGAACAAGATGACTTGTGTGAGCAGGTGCGCCATCTTGTTGAAATAAATACGGCCTTCCAGAAGCCGTAATTTCCATCCACGGCTTTATTACTGTCTTCAGGACCTCCAAATAAACCTCCTTTGTGATTCTTTCGCCTTTTTGGAAGAAGTGCGGAGGCATGACGTCGCCCTCACTTGAGACAACGCTGAACTTTTCTCGCCGGAGAAGGAGAACCCTTCTCGAACCACTCTGAGGCTGCGTATCTCTTAGCAATGTCGTATACCGTCGATCTTGGGTAGCTAAAGAATTTTATAATTTCGACCGGCGTTCTCCCGGCGCGAAGACTTTCTATAATCGCCGCTCTTCTATCGTATTCCGGGTTTTGCTTAACGAGTTCTGTCATTTTGAGGTTATAGAAGACTTATTGACATATTTAACTAACTTCAGAGTCAATCAGCACAAACATCTGAATTCTAATATGGTGGGAACTACAAATTGAATTCTGTCCGAATTCTAACGGCGCACCCTGTATTTGTAGATATTGTATTCTAACCGTGGATGCACAGAAAATTAGAAATAGAGGTATTTATTGCCGCTAGGTAATTTATAAGATAGAAAAATCTCTAAAATTTCTCTTATCATTAAATATCACGTTTTATCGTGTCTTCGTGACTGCACAAAATATATATTACGCCTTATAGCGGTGGAAGTATAGAAATATAGCAATAAAAATATTGTAGCTGGATAATTTCTAGATTTCTAGATGAAAGATTTACGAAATATCTTTTGCATTTCAATGATATCGATCTTTTGTCATATCTTTCGACTTGTAATCTATCTGCGTTACAACATTCTTACGCTGTTATCGCCAATTGCCACTTGAGTGTTCCACTCACCTAAGACCTCAGCGAGTATTCTCGTAACAACGTCTTCGCTTTCCTCGATATTCGTCAGACGATACGCGTACCCAGAAATCCTAGATTCCTCAACTACGAACCAACAAATCCGGACATTGTCGAAAAGGAAGGGAAAATAGCTGGAAATTCGAAGGTGTCTTCGTCGGCAAGCGGCCAACATGCAAATCCTCTGCGTCGAGGTTCCCAGTTTATCCATATTAATGCTCCTAATTAAGCCGTAGATAGGTTCGTTCATACTTCACGCGCTTCTTAGTTCTTGCGGCGTTGATAAACTGGCACAAATAACGGTTCGCAAACGCTAGAATGGATTTGGGTAAAGTGCTCTTTCATGGAGCAGTGTACTAAACGATAAATGATTGAAGCGTTCGTTTCGTACTTTAGTATTCGTTTCGTAGCTTAAAGTTAAATTTAAAGTAATCTCAAAGGATCACACACGCATATGTGAGTAGTGAACGTTATCTAAACATAATCAGGCAAAGCGAAACTAATTACATTTAAAACGATGATCTTTAACTCCAACTAAAAATTACAATTTTGCGACGAACGACAAATTCGTAACCGAAGAATAGTACTATTCTCTGTTGGAAAAAATACGTGATCTTCGTTAACACCGGAATATAGCAATTGTTCGATAGCGCCTCGCGTGCTTCCGATTTGTTCGCGCGGCTTCATTACGCCTCGTAATTGCTCCGCTAATTAATTACATCAACTTCGTAGCCCGTACAGAACTTCCGTCTGCCGAGTCGCATACGAGCGCATCCGAACATCGATAGATAATACGTGTGTTTGCGTATTCGCTCGCGAATGGATCGGTGAGTAACACAAAGCGATTAATGCCATTCATCACCATCGATCTTTTGGAATTCCGTATGTGTAATTAATAATTTTCTGCGCTTGATTTCGTTGCATCGTATGAACTCGACGTTTTCTAAAGCCGTTCATTGTCAATTTTTAGGTTACCTATTTCTTTTAATTCTTTCAAATACGATGATACATTTTTCGTATCGCTTCTATTCTACAACTTCTACATGGTAAGAAACTATTCTATTCTAGATATTATAAATATAAGGATTTTTAAAAGGGCAGCAAACCTGTTGTTTTTTTAACGCCTGCTAAATATAAAAAATACGGCACTCAATCCTTCTAAGAGTATTGACAATACGATCCAAGGACAGATATTATCCAGGGTAGCTTTTAGAAAAATTGCTGAGCTATTGCAATTTTTCTGTCATCACTGAGACCCATTGGAGTTTAATTATGAATCGCCTATTTTTTTGTTTTAATTTGAGCCAATTAAAAGAAATATCGGCACGAAAGAGTTAAACAACACGTGTCTTTAGAGCAGTAGCGTTTAAGACGCTCCTCATAAAAGTAATAACGTTCAATATAGCTCTCTGAAAAAATATTGACGACTTTTATTAATACGTTATTAATATTTTTATATTAATATCGTTATTAATATTTGATTTAAACGCGCAAAAAAAGTGATATCATCAACGAAGCATGTTGCAGGATCGATCGCATATAGTTCACTCGTTTCTCCTTTTCTCTGTTTCAGTTTTTTCCCGTGTTTGGAAGAGCAAAAGGAAACGAATTGCACCACTGATTCCTGGTAAGTTGCGTTTTTTACGCTAGTAATTTTCGACAGCGAACGTCGCGAAATTGGAGTTGTGTCGGTCCCTCTCGTTAATCGAGAATATTTTACGCTACTATGGGATTCGTTTATTTCACTGTTTACTCGTCAATAACCGGGAACCGTTCTTTTTACGGCGTACAGTGCAGGAGATTAAAGCGCGTTTCACCCACGTCGCGATAGATTGCCCCTGAAAGCGTTTTAGATGCGTTGCACGACTCGGAATCGTTGGCCTGTTTTTCTTCCGTCGTCTACCATTTGCTTCTTGCGTGGAACGATATTAGATAGCGATAGGCAAAGAAGAGTGATTTTCCTGCGGAAGATAAATTGAATATAATGGATGGATTTTTTCACTCCTTTGGTAGATAAAATGGTAAAAAATATTTGGTCGATTTGAAAATTTTCGCAGTTTGAACCTTTATGCGAATAATATGTGTTTAAGCTTGTGTGCGTAAGACGCTATAAAGAAATTATCAATTCAAACACTGAATGTCAAGTAAAATAAAATCAAAATATTTAACTTCTTGTGTTACGCGATTCTATTTTTTACACGTATAATTTAAGTAACACGCATTTCGTCGTAAATGTCAATGAATTACCAAAGTTGAAGTTCTTTGAGGTTTAGTAGATCATAAAATTGCTTGTAAAAATAAGAGACGATACGTCGAAAGATGATTTAAAAGAAGATGCGCAAACAATACTGATGATAATAAAAAAAGGAAGAAAGTAAAATTAAAAACACGTATAAGAAATTTATTTAAATTCAGTCTTGTTTATTAATAGAATAGAATAAAATTATTCCTCATTCATAATTTTTCTTCTATGTGCAAATACCAATTCGAAAGTTCCGTTTAAAATATCCAGTACATTTTTATTGTAGAACTCCTGCGAACAACGATTCTTTTAAACAATTTCTTATCGGTAAAATATTTCGTTATCTTTCTCGTTACTCTACATAAAATTAATATACGATATAATAAAATAGAACACATATAATATAACGCACTACAAATATAACTTTCGAGATATTTCTTAAAAACTCAAAACTCTTTTTGAAATTTATCTTGTTCTGCAAATATCCGTATTTTGCACAAATCCTTGACAGGCTGCAAGCACGTGAACGGTAAGGAAGGAAATATTACCGTTCGTACGGTGCACACGCTTATATTCAATAGTTTATGGAGACGAAATATGCCGCGTAATAAAGTTTCGCTGTCAACGCGCAGGCAAAATCGCGTTCACAACCGAATGATCGATGCTCCTCGTAAATCGATTCTGAATGGTATTCATGATTTTGCAGAGCAACATCGTTTGTCCCTTGTTGCGTACGATAATCGTGGATAGATGGAGTATTGCGATGGAAAAGTACATTTTAAGTTGAAAATTTCAATTTCTTAGAAACGTCGATCGGTCTATGCAGTAATAATTTTAGGCCGATTAAGAACAATACGCTATCCGTGTTATACTGAACACGTTAACGTCGGCATGCCCTACCGATGGGTCACTCGAGTCTGTTCCGTGGGGCGGCGTGCATCGCGATGGGTCACACATGTATTTCACAAAATGGGTAATACAAAATAGGTTTATATTATTTTATCTCAACATTATAACACACCTGTGATTTTTGGAAATAGTTAGCATACATACTGGCCTTCTGTCAGTCCATTTAAAAAATTTAACGTAACCTAACGCTATTTTCGTCGTGCATGTTCCTTACGCGCGCCGTCGTTCTCCGACAAACGCGCATGACTATTTCTTTTTCCTCTACGGAATAAAAAAAATTTTTAATTCGCGCTATGAATGTCAGAATTCGCGTTAGATTTCCACTTTTTGAGAAAAATCGAAAAGAGTACAAAATTAGGGCCGAAGCTGGTCCCGTCAGCTTTACTTACATCTATGGATATATGCAAATTGATACCGCCAAACTATTAAAGTCCATGGAATTCATTGAACCCAACAGGAATCGTATAGCTTTTGTAATTTTGCTATAAATTGAGGTCAAAGTTGAAAAATTGCGGTCGTGTCGAACAGTCTAATCTGACGCTGCGCTGCCCCACGAAGCAGACGCAGTGCATTCGGGTGCCGCCTCGCAGAGAAAACCATGAATATCGGCGCCGGCGTTAACCTGTTAAGGAAATTAAACGATCGAAATGTGCACATCCCATGTGTACGTCCATTGTCTAATTGGCCGCAGATATTTCCCATCTGCCTAGCTTCGTGTTTCTGTTCAGTTGAACATAGCAAGATGTTTTTCATGGGGTATCAGTTCGCTGTGATCACGAGCGCGTAAAGACGAAAAAAAAAAAAAAACGTCGATCATTGTGAGAAGGCAATGAAAATACATTTGCATTCGTGTTTAAACTATCTCGTTGTGAACTGCGTTTATATGGAAATTGCGCGAGCGATGAGCTTCGCAAAGAGGGATCGTGTTAAATATCACCGGTGAAATGGCATTCAAAGCTGCGCCCGCACGTCCAACATTTACCGACGGTTAAATGAAAATATCCCGCTAAAATATATCTTCTTCCCCTTTTCTTGCTTTTTAATATTGTTCCGCTGGCCATTTCATTAGGATAGCCTTTGCGCTCTTCGTATCTAGTTTCGCATGCGCAGATGTATCGCTGAATTCGGTTTGAAACGCGCTTCCTACGGTTTCATGGGATTCCTGCGTACAGAACTTTTACAGAGGAAAATAAAAAGGAGTGGAAAATATGAGAATATCGATATTGATCGAGGAAAGGTTTCGGCGAGACGATGCGAGCGAGATTGAAAATTCTCAGTTTCGATGAACGGATTAACGATCGGCTTTCGAGATGGATTTTCCTTTTAACGATAAATGTTGTTAGCATCGTCTTGTAGTTCTTTATCTGTTCTGGTTTGAATGCAAATTTAGCGCGTTGAAAAATGTTCTATTCATGACTTTGAAACCGAAGAAAGCTAAAGCTCTATTTTACGTGATACATCTTTATTTAAGAGATAAAACATAGCCAAACGCAGAGAGAAATAAAACACGAATGAAATAGTACATACTAGAGTATTTTAATCTAAAATGATCTTTTTTTTTTCTTACTGCTGTTACTTTTTAATGTCTTTTGTTTATTGCTCGACTTTGGCCAAGCCAGGTATCCCGAGAGCAATGTAAACGAAAAAATAGCGCAAGTAGCTCGCAGCTCGTTTATTTATAAAATTACGCGGTGGAAAGTTTAGAATTGGTCGGTGAAGAGAAGACGGCGATATCTCGAGGATGAAGCATGGTCACGTTAGCGCGGCTAAAGATTAAAAAATGCAACTTTTACTTGCGCCACTGATACGTGAGGCGAATTTTGACCCTTGAATTTTTCTCGCGAACGACGCCGACGTTGCGACACGGCAAGTTATATGCAAATTCCGCGAACAGGGCGACGAACTTTACAAAGGGAAGGGCAAATTAAATACTGTGACAGGCAAAGGTTTCTCATGGAAACAGAGAAAGGGAGGGAGAAAAAGGGAAAGAGTAGCGTGATAAAATACTAAACATCTTCGACAGAATCGTACTGTTCAAACGCATCACCAATTCTGTGAAATGGTGCAAAACTGTACGATAATTTGTAAATCGAATCAGGATGCATCAGAGATTTCTCAAATTAGAAATTTTATTGCTTCCATCCTCCAATTGGATCTTTACGAATAAACGAAATTCAATCTTATTCTCTCAATATTTTATATTTCACGATTACAGCTTATCCAAGTTGAAGATTTCATCACATACAAGATGTTCCATTTTAATCGATCTACACAAATATCTGCTAAACTATATATTTCATAAACTATATATACCATTCGATGCATTTTTTAACTCTCTATAAGAAACTATCAAGGTACTTGGGTCAAAAAATTATTAGTTTAAAGGATATTTCAACTTTAATCTAGTAAAATTTATCCTACGAAGGGCTAAAAAAGACAACGCGATGTTTTTGTTTGTTTTCCTCGCTCTTAATTAGTCTTGAAATATATTTTGGACTAAGCGTTTCCAGATACAGGCACCTTAATATAATATCTTTTTGTAGAGAATTAAAAACTATGTTGTACGGTGTATAAAAAGATGTATAGCTCCATTTAGGAAAACAAAGATCACCTTGAGATTTCGGAAACGTCTCTACCTAAACAAATCTGCGAGGCATCTTACGATAAGATGTACCTCTTCAAACAGAACAAGTTTTGTTTGAAACACGTCTTCGAATAACGTGTAGTTTAAGAGATATTTGCATCTGTATATCGTATAATTAAAAAACTCGAAAAAATCCTACGCGCGAAGAAAATCGAAAATTGAAACTTTCTCGAATCATTTCACCGCCTATAATTTTCTCTAATTGAACGCTTCGTCACTTGTACCACTCGATTGGAGCTTTTCAGCAACTCTTGCAAATAAACGATATGCAAAATTCAAACTGTAACCGGAGATCTAGAAATTATGGAAGTCTAACGTTGGCATAAAGTTTGGCGCAACAGAGAAAGAGAGTAAGCAATCTAGGTCTCGCTCAACTTATTAGATCGCGCTTCGTCCACGGTAAAACTTTAAAGCGCGCGAGAAGTTCTGTCGACGGGGATGCTTCCGCTTAAATGATGTTCCCAAGGTGAACGCATGCGAAACCACTGTTGCACATAAGTTGCATATACAAGCCTCGAATCCTGAAGATGTTCGCCACACCGTCGTAAATGGGGGTGACGTATTACGCTTGGCTGGCGCAGAAAGCGCGACGAGCAGAGAATTATAGCGCGACAGAGATACGAAAATGGTGAAACGCACGTAGTATCGTCTTAGGAATTACACTCGACAATGCAGAAAATATTAAGTTCGCGCGGGCACAACTGAACGTGTAACTTGCTGAATTACGTCGCGAGAATCGACGCTGCGCGGGGGTGTCGCAGAAATTAATCCTGACTCGCGGTGGAAATGTAATACATCCGCAAGTGCTGTGGTTTGCGAGAATTGTAGTAACGACTAATGAGTTCATACATTTTTACGAATTGAATTTATTTCTGCTTATAAGAAGATTAGGATTTGTATATTTACGAAAAGATTCTTCAAACAGATTATGAACGAATTAGCTACATTGCCCTCGATAGATATTTAATAACAGGTAGATAAAAATGTATTAGGTCGTCCTGAAAGCTTTCTGAGCATCTTTCTTTCAAGTAATTGAAGTATACACTTCCGGATGGAAAGATAACACATGGTATAAATTCGGAAAATTTTATCAAATAGCAAATAAGTATAGAAAAGTATTTTTCATTAACTCAATAACCAGTTTTTAATGTACCACTGTGTGTATAGTTCTGAAGTGAAAATAAATATGAATCCAGTGCGACAAAATGGCAACGCATGCGGCAGGAAAATGAAAATTTACCCACATTTACCAAAGATATTGTTATGTTAATATTTCCTTTATTTCTAAAAGTTTCCTTTACTTCTTACAATTGCTTTCATTCTGTTTCGTTATAATTTAAATAGCTTCTCCATTCTTTTTGTTTTGCTTTTTATCATTCTCCGACAATGCAGTTTCACGAGTCATTTACATCGTGTAATTGCCATCTATTTTCACAAACTGCTCTTGCGAGCTCACCCCAACAATTTTCTATTATATTTAGGTTGGCTGAATTTTCTGCCCATTATAAAACTTCCATCATTTTCTCCAAAAAGTACTTCTTCACCGACCTGTGCACTGAGTGTGCTTGTATTTTTCAGTTGATAAAGTAAATCTATTTCATACTATTCATTTTCCGCTAATAAATACGATTTTCGTCTCTCGTCTCACTTCCACCGATTCATCGCGGATTTCTTTTCCGTCTGTAAATCACGATAATAATACTTCCACCTATCTGGGCCATCTAAATTAACCATTTTTCCATCGGTGGAAATAACATTCCTCCATCCTTTAAATCATTTTAAGCGCTTTCCCGCAAAATTCTGTCCCTGCTTCTTATGGACGTTTGTTAATTGAAAAAATGAATAGTATAAGGCAGATTGACTTGATCAATTGATCTGATGAAAACTTGGTACTCCAACAGGACAATGTCATGGTTACACCGTACAGATCGGTGCAGAAATATTTTTTGAGGGAAAGATGAAAGTTTTACGGTCAGAAGGGTCAGCCGAATAATAGAAAATTGTTGTGGTGAGCTCGCGAGAGCAGATTATGTAAACAGACGGTGATTTCAGAATGTAAATAACTCGAGAAACTGTATCGTCGAAGAGTGTGAAAAAATAACACAAAAAAGAATCTAACAGCTACTTAAGTGGTTATCGAGAAGAACGACGGTAGTCGTAAAAAACGTAGGAAACTGTACAAAATATTAACATATTCGTTAAATGCGAGCAACTTTTTGTTTTTCTGCAGCACCTGCTATCATTTGATTCCACCGAATTCCATATTTCTAATTTTCCAGGAAAAAGTATTTATTTTCACTTCAGGATTGCATAACACTTAAGAACCATATCCTAAAAACTAATTGTCAAGTTAATGAAATATGCTTTTGTATTTTTGTATGTTATTGAATAAAATTTTCCAAATTTGTGCCATGTGTTATCTTGCCGTCCGGAAATATAGACACTATTTTTGCCACTGTATCACACGAACATTAATTACGTATGAATGTAAAGATCTAAATGTCTAAGAAGAATTCAGAATTCTGTCGAAGGTAAATTAGAAGAATATGATGGATGAGATGATACGTTGATACGATAGTAAGACGATCTAAGAAAAATCTCTAAAAAGAGAAGTAAAATACAAATGAAGTAATGCATAAGGGATTCAATGCTGAGAACTACTGCGATATGTGACTCGAAAATAAAGGAGAATAACGTGCACGGATATTCGTAGTTAAGTAACGTATGGAGTATTGGGAGTGTAGGGCAGTTTAAGTTTCAGTGGTTTCTACGGCGAAGGATGTATGTGAAATTTGTGGAAGAGGTCTGGCATTGTTCTGTAAGTTACGCGACATTCCCTTGGTAAGGAGGTTTAAATTTATTGTTACGGAGAGGATCGTGAGGCCGACAGTGTTTTAAATGAACTGCGTTCTGTTTGGTCTTTGGAGTTCTTTTCTGAATATCTGATAAAGTATGGCTGGAGGAAAACATCGTAAGCCGAGGCTCTTTATATTCTTGATATTCTGTGGACGATATTTGCAGCGTATTTCAAGAGTTTCAAGGTTCTTAGCTTGAATTGAATAAGAGAGAATCCTAGACGTACCGTATAAGAAATACTTATCATATGCCTCATAAAACAAATAATTATGGACAATTAACGTTTTAATAATAATATTGGTATAATAACGTTGTTAATTCATTGTAAACAATTTTTGAAAATTGTATGTCTTACAGTCATAATATGGAAAATG